>NC_089681.1:29956867-30256867 GCF_031753505.1 Anomalospiza imberbis | reverse complement strand
AGTTTGCTTTGGTAAAAATGCCTGCCAGACTTCTGTTTTTGACTGACTTAATTTATGTAGGCATAGTTATATATTTATTGGTACATACATTTCTATGCAATACAGTGCTAAAAGTATTTTCATATATAACTAGATCTTTCAGACATCAGATGAAGAAAAATTCCTCACTTACACTTATATGTTGGGCTGATCATAAAAGCATTAAAGAAATGATTATACTAAAATGTCTTTGCAAGCACAACTGAAAAACACCAACATTGATGTAATCTAACACTCATATTTATAGTTATACACTTAAAACCAGCCATGTACAAATTGGTTCATCTGACATTTTTCTCAGAACAGTGTGATTGTTAAAAATATAATTTTAAGGTATTTCCACAATTGATGGTTTTACTCTTAATCATGGTCTTAAAAACATTAAATAAGGGATAATTATTCATTTGCAAATATTAGAAATTGCTTTAAGCATAAAAATATCATTTAAGGATGAGTCTCTTTTGAGCTTTTTTTTAATATCTGTGTTCTTTTCCCACTTCTTTAGAATATAGTGAAAAATTCTTTTAATGAAAATTCAAAGTTCTTAAATTCCAAAGTAAATTTTTATGTGCACCACTGTTTCAAAAAAGGCCACTTATTTTGTATGGCTCATTCAAGGACCATGATGAAAAAATATTAGAGAAATGCCTGTTAAACTGAACTCCCATCCCTGAAAATTAAATATCACTAGCAGGTTTCATTGAGGACTTCAAAAACCCCAAAGTTGTTGAAGTCATTTGATAATTGTGAAAATCTTCATTTTAGGCATGAACCACAGGGATGAGGATTCAGCTCCTTTTGTGTGATGGGGAAAGTTTGAATCCCTCCTGTTAGAATTAATTCTTGGTTTATACAAATTTCTATAAAAGAAAGAAAACCCAGACATGTTTCCAATGAGCCTCCATCCTCCATCCTGACATGGTGCTTGCCAGTTGCAAGAGACAAAATTACATTTTAATCCCTTATCTGTTGACAGCTGTGCTCAGAGCAAATCTTCACCTTTCTGCAGCCTCCTAAGTCGGCATCCAATAGAAAGCAGGAAGAAAGATCAGAAGGACAAGCTCAGCTGGACGCTGGCTGTCTGGAGAGAGCCAGTGCCATAATGTGCCGTGCAACCCAGGGCCCAGCAAGCTGACTTTTGGGACAGTGTGTGTCAAAGGATGATTTAACAGTTTGTGCATTAAGGAAAGGTTTCTGACCATTCACATGACTCTCTGGCTGTCACCCTCCCAGTGCCAGGGACTTTCACTGCTGGGGCCGAAGCCACTTCACAGCAGATGGCTCCAGTGAGCCAGAAAGGTACCCTGCTTGACACCCTAGAAACCCCACTCTCACACAGTCAGACCAGGCTTCCTTGCTGGTTCAACCCCAGGTTTCCCATGGCAGAGTCTCAGATGTCTAAGTTCCATAAAAGCAATTTAGTCATGGTACAGTAACACAGAACTTGACTGGTGCATCCAAGGACCCCCAAGAAAGGAACTCCTGGGATTTTATACCCTTACAGTCTGTGAAAGTATTGCTCTTCCTCCTGAGTCCTCCACTCGTGCTGTGTCTCCCAGTGTCCATTCCCTGACTGGCACCACAGGTCTTCCTGCCCATTGTAAACCAACGGCTTGTCAGTTCCTGCCTTTTATTTTGGGATTCTACCCAGACCTCATTCTGCATTTCAATCTGCACCTTGCAAACTGAGCTACCTGCACCAGATGTATTCCTCAACATGTGCTTACAGTACAAACTGTAAACAGAGTCAAATAGAGGCTGTTCTGTTTGCCTTACTGAAAAATGCAGATGTTTGATATATCCCTTATATCTATGCAGTCACTCTTAAGCATAAAAAGTGAAATTTCTTTAATTAGGAAGTTGAATTCATGGCTCTTTGTTTCCTTATGTAATTTATTTGTTCATATTTTTGTAGTAACACTAATTAATGTTTTGGAAAATTACAATAAGATATCTGTAGTATTGCAGTATTTCTGGCCCACATGAATACCAAAATAATTCAGTTTTATTCATGTTGCAACAATGAGTACTAAAGAAAATAACAGTAATTATATCACTTTTGACAAAGTGTTGCTAAACATTTAGGACATGCAATTCATCAGAACTTGAATAAATTACATCACACACACACTGCTCAATTAAAACTACAGAGTTAATTAATATAACTCTTATTCACAAAACTTTTATTCAAATCAAATTATGATAGTGCTGGTGACATGCTTTAAGTATTCATTGCAAAAAAGAGGATTTATGGTGGCTTTGTTTACTGTATACACTGAGGTGTTCTAGGAATAATTTTTGGCAAATTGCACAGATTTCTGCCGACATACTTACGAGAACATCAAAGTTATCTGTGTGAAGCTGTATCACAAGCTGTTAAAATGTAGCTTAAAACAACTTGCTTTATTAAACAACTCTCGAAAGCCCAATCTGACTTAATTTTCTTTTGGTTCTTTATTGTTGGTACATTGAGATTAAGAAGCGTACCTTGAAAGGAACATCTAAAATGAAGGGGAATGTCCATTGTGTGAAGTGGATAAACTGAAATACTGCAGAATTCAAAAAAGCACAAAAGGGTTAAGGATTTGGGAAAGATCAGAGAAAAATAGAGAACTGATGCCCAGATTAGAAAGAAAAGTACATATGTATTGAAATAAAAAAATGCCTATTCTAATTCAGCACAGAAAGCCATCCACTGCCCTCAAGTGGTAGAGCCATACTGTTTTAAGCATGAAGGCACTTCTGGTTGGAATACAGACAAACACTGGGAAGAAAGAGAGTAAGAAAAGTGGAGAATGGAGAATTTGGTACTGGCTTGTATACCTCTTATTGGTCCTGTTCTTAGAAATACTGGTGAGCACTAAATGCATGAGATTTTGTATGACTCCTAAGTCTAAATGAATTTTTATGTTCAAAAGCCCTACTTTAGCTTTTGCAATATGGATTTAAAGGTGTTGTGTGAGTATGGAAAAACTTGCTCAAAACTAAATGTACCATTTGCTGCACTAAAACTAGGAGTCAACAGTGTTTATTTGAAATGTAAATGAAGGCTTGCCACCTAGAAATGTATGTTACATTTGACATTTGTCTCTAATCAGAAGTCCCTATGAATAATGTAGTTTGATACCAATAGCTTCATTAAGGTAGGTTTCCTTTAATACCCTTTATGATTGTAATCTCTTCATTATACTACATTTTCTCATTTCTCCTGACCCTACTCGTCATTATCAATGTGCTCAGGTTTTCAGTAGTGTTGCTAATATGTATTTCATATTGAATAGGCCATTTTAGATGGGAATTATTAGCACTAATGCACAGGTGTTCTTTAACTAAAGGACTTTCTTATCCTAACTATGTTTTTCTTAGGAACTGTAGATATTCTGCCTCTCATGACTAGAGTTTACTAGGTTTGTTCACAAGTAAAAACCAGTTTGTTGGTTTCATCCTAGTCCTCAATTGAGCACATGGAGAAGCGATGACACTATTTCACATGATTGTCAATTTCTGCTAAAAAGAGCTTTGGGACTTAAATGTTGGAGCTGTTGTGGGTCAAGACTGAGGTGCATTGGCCAAGCCACACAAAAAATGTCTGCACAATGTCTTTGTGAGTATTTGTTTCAGACCAGGACACCTCATTTACAAACACTAAAACAGTGCACAAATTGAAGATACAAAGCAGTGGTTATTATAAATCCTCCACTCTGTCCTGATTTCCTGTAAATACCAGGCACCCCTTAAAAAACTGGGGATATGTTTCAGGAAAATAGTAGGTTTTGCTGTGGGAAAGGCCAGTGTCCCAAAGGCAGTGAGTAACAAGAGGTTTACATTTCAGTTAGGGATCAGATTCCATTTATTTTCTTCTTTCATAACCACAATAGGCATAAAATGTAGAGCTGATCCAGAGATTCCTCCATAAAGTGATGCTGCCAGTTACCAATTTTCAATAAATCACCATTAAATTGTCCCATAATTTTTTTGCCTTTCCTTTCCCAGCATGCTGATTACTCTGATGTGTTTTCTGTGATTAGAGGAAGAGTTGATCTTTGAATTCCTTAAAGACTATGTTGAAGGGGCCCTCTTGAAATGTAAAGACAAACTCTGTTTTCATAGAATGCAAAATAAAAGCAACTCACTACCTTTTTTCCCTTTCTAGAAATGAGATAGAAATGTTGATATAAGCTGACAAGCAAAGTCAAAAGGGACAGGCAGCCAAAATCCACCATGGGCAGGGAGAAAAAGATGGAAAGATCCAAAGAGCTCCCCTACTAGATATGGCATACATGGGTTTTTTTAACCATAAAATGAGCCTGGGATTCTCAAAAAATCATGTTTCTGCCCCTACCAAATATCTTTCAAGATTTGTGGTAACTCTAAGCTAGGATCAGTTACAGGCATGAAGAGAATCAGCAACTCCAAAATCACATTAATATTTCTGCAAATATATGACTGAGATCTTTATAAATATACCACACATCCCACCCAAACCCATTTCCCTGAGGAATCAGAAAGCAATTTCAAGTCTCAACTTTCTCTAATAAAAAGTTCAGTGAGCAATCAGAGGGGAAAAAAAATGTTTAGTATCCCCAAAACAGAAAACCACATAGGCTTTCTTTCAAACCTATGGTTAGATCAAGTTGTGTTTTCCCTAGTACTTCTCGGTGACTCGGGAAATTTCACCAAGTGATCCTGCAGATCCTTCTCTATGGGAGAGGTTCTCAGGACAGTGTACTCCAAGAAAGGATCTGTAGAGCTGTCCAACTGGAATGTGCTAGGTCTAGGCAGAGTGGTCATGTACTGTAATGGAGCTTTCCATATGCACAAAGATTTCCAGTGCTTTGTTCATTTTGCTTCTGAGAAAAGATCAAATTGGGTATTAATGTGGTGGGTCCTGTAGCTACCAGGAAGGAAGGAAGGAAGGAAGGAAGGAAACAATAATAAAATTTTTTACAGGACACTTCTACTACTTTCACGGAAGGAGAATTTCCGCAGCTGATGTTCCTCCAAATGGGTATCCCTGGGGAGTGAAGAGAAAGAAGCATGGAGTGTCCCATCATCTGTGGTGCTCTTGATGTACTTAAGGGACACAAAAACCTGTACCTGAATTTAATCCCTCATGTAATATTACTATTGCAATATTAATCAAAATACTGGGTTTTTTTAGAGTAAATTCTTTCCTGGAAAGTCAATGTTCTCATAGAGTCTGAAAAAAATTTAAAAGTATTACCTGTGTTTAGAAAACAGGGAGACAATCTTTCCTCATTTTTATGGCTGGTTCTACTTTCATAGCCCCAAGAGATTTTTTTTAGATGTGATAAGATAACAGGTTTATTGTTGCATGATTGTTTTATTTAATCACTGAAAAATAATTTACCAAGTATAGGAACTATGGTTATGAATCACATCACTACCAATTATAAAGCATTTTGGAAGATTGGTCTATTCTCCTTCCAGTAAACATCTGTATCTTACATTAGCCTTAATGGAACTTAAATTTGTGTATCAAGTAGAGAAGAAAGCATTCTGGGTGGTTATAGATGCATGACCTTGAGCCTTGTGACTCACAATGCAATCTGCATGCAGGGATATTAGACAGTATCTGTCAGCATCTGTCAGGTCTGATTGTTTAAACATTACTTTGTCACCCACACACACATGCACAAATTTTATCCAATTTCAAATTAAATATTAAACTGACCTTTTAAAGGGGAACTACTGTAAAATTTAAACAAAGTTTATTGTGTGTCTTTTTACAATTAAAAAATTATAATGAGAAAAATTCAATCTCTAATGTAACTCAGTGCCTAGATTCCTGGGCACTGTGTCAGTGACAATTTTTACCAGAATAATTAGAAATTGAAGACCAGATTTCTCTTCACTGAAAATATAATAAGTAATCACCTTGAACCTACTCTCGTGTAATATCACTACAATTCCCATTGCAATAACTGTAATGCAAGTTGCACCAATGTAGCAGGAGAATATTTGACATATATAGAAGACACATAAGTAATTTTTTTAAGATAAATGTGTTTACCGTGTCAGAACTGAAAAATAAAAATTGTAGTCAGTTAGCTGAGAGCGATATTGTCAGCAGGAGAGTTAAGCCGGCAAATTTTGTAATTTTAATACTATGCTAATTAAAAGAACTTCTTAATTCTTCAGATTTTGAGGGTGGTTTTCTTCCTTTAGATATGAGCTAGTTTGTTCTCATTATATATCTTCCACTGATCACCTTATGGTTTCAATACGCCCTGTCAGCACCTCTGGTCATTGGCTTGCAGCAACTAGTACTTCATCCATGGAATTTGTGTCTTTAGGGAGATGAAGGATCACTGCTGCAGAACTGGACTGGGCTCTTCAGCAGAGCTCTGCAGTTGGATGCAAGCTCAGGTGGTCAGATCCACAGCTAAATGCAGGAACTCTTTCCTTCCTGAGCCCTGCTGCCTTTGCTGCCACTTCTGCTCCTGGAGGGAATCCTATAGTTGTTAAACTTGCTAATGAAATGACTAATTAAATAATCAATGGAGCTAAGCAAAGCTTTACTATGAATAATTTAGCTGACAAATATCCTCTCTCCTTTTCTGAATTTTTCATGACTGATTCATAATTATCTTGATATTTATATATTGTTCCAAAATTTTTAGTGAGTTGTTGCTGCAAAAAAAATTATTCTAGATTTATGAAAAATATATTTTTTCATAAAATTGCTTTTGTAGATACCTCATGCTTGACACCTTTTCCCTTGTGTAGGCTAACATTCATGACTTTTATTAATTTTAAAGAAAAAGTATTTTATTTAGAAATTTTTCTGATTTTATGGTATTTGTTTTTCTTTGACCTCTGAGTTCTTCCTTTTGTTAATCTAACATAGTGCATTAGGGTGTCATAGGATATACATTAACATTATACAGAGTTGCTTGAGACCGTGTGGATAACCATGTTATTGAGGAATTCTGATAAATTTTATTTTTATGACAACATAATGCATATTCCTATTCCAACTCCAGTTCTCCATGATGACCCTGCAGAAAATTTTGGCCTTGTTTGGGCTGATTGTCATGATAGATCCAAAAGCAACCATCATTTGAAAAAAAATCTTCAGTAACCAGTAAAATTAATTATATCATATGCATGAGTTTAACATTCTAATTAATTTAAAAGATATGTCCTGGCTATGTGGGGCCAGGTCTGCTAGCATAGAGGAAATACAGTGGCATAGACACCAGATTGCAGCTATGGTGCTTGCAAGCTATTATACACGTTCCTGCAGCCCACTCTACCTATGTTTAAAAAGCACCATTTTCATGCATCTTAAGGAGTTTGTGAGTGGGCTTTAAATACCTCAGCTTACAGTAGTAAATTAATCTGTGACCCTGCACTGAGCTCTGCACAGGCAGGCAGAAACCAATGGGGCTCCACAGGAACCCCTTCCTCCTAGACTCATGGCAGGATCAGGTCATAGATTTTAACAACCTGAGATAGGGCCTCTGTGTTTTGTGGCTACTTCGTACAGTCTGACTACTAGGGGAAATAAATATTAAATGGCTGTACATACGTACTGCCTATAGAAAAGAGACAAGGATGATCTGGTCTGTGTACAATGGCTATACTCAGACATACTCAAAATGTATAGTGGTTTTCGTTACAAAATTTGCGTTGCACCCTGAAGGGAAAAAAAAAGTTATTGAAATCCAGACATTCTGAATTATAGAATTGAAAAACAAGCTGGTGTTATGACAGTTTTGAAATGGGTCTGCTTTTGCCAGCCAGTTATGTGCTTTAAAGAGCCTTTAGCTGATTTATGCAGTTCTTGTCCCAAAACTGCTGTATTGTATTACTTCAATATTTTATCCCTAACCATTTAAAGAAGGTTTGATCTTACATCAATAGTACTCAAAAATATTAAAATCAAAGATATTTCTTTTCAAAGAATTTATGCAAAACAAACCCTATATTTTTCCTGATCTTCCAGACTAAAATAATTTTTATAAAAAAAAAAAGGGGAAAAAAGGAAAAAATTACTTCTATAGCAAAAACTCCAGATAGTTATTGTAGCTGTTGCATATTCTAAGAGCTCAGAAGGGAAAAAGAGTTTTTTCAAATGTAAACTCCTGAAGTCTTGGAGTTTTCATGACAAAATAGCTTCTGGTCACAGACAAAAAGCAGAAATGAGGATTAGAAGTGTTATCACTTATCTTTTTTTAATGCATTCATGTTAACTGCCACTGCTTCGAGTGAGTAAACAGGAAGCTTTTCTCTGCAGTGGGACCCTTAAAAGTACAATCTAATAGTTTTGACTAGCATTATGGTATATGCCTCTGTTCTTTTCTTCTCTTTACTTAGCTGTGTGTTACACAAGACTTTTATGAGTTCAATATGTACAGCATCTGTTGACACTTCGTATATAAACAAAAATGATTTCATTTAGAAGCAAGGGAATTAAAGTACCCATAATGAAAAACAATTGCTCTAAAAAGTTGTCACTTTGGATTGTGGAAGGAATTTCAACAATTGATCCTGTAAAACGCAGAGAAACTTCAATTTTTATGGACATCACTGTTTTACAGAAGCAACTCTTAGATTAAATAATGCTTACTGGTTTTAAATATATCTTTTAGTTTCCAGTTCCAAGGCTCTTTCATGATGCAAGAAAATGCTATTTCTTTGCTCCAGCTTTGGAGAAGATAAAGGAGAGATAATTGGCTATTTTTAGTCACTAATATAATAGGATGAAGTATGATAGCAGTCTTCCTACATGCTTGGAGCTTGCACAACCTATGTTATAGTGCTGGGTTGTTCCTGACTGGATGCCACATGCCATGCACCAAAGCTGCTCTATTACTTTGCTCCTCATCTGAACGGGGCGAATTAATACAGCAAAACACTCAAGGGTTGTGTGATAAAGGCAGGGAGGGTCACTCACCCAATAGTCATGGGCAAAGCAGTCTCAACTTGAATTTATTAACAATCAATCAGAATACGATAATGAGAAATAAAAGCAAATCTTAAAAACCCCTTGCCTCTGCCCCTTCCTTCTTCCTGGGCTTAACTTAACTCTGGAATTCTGTCCATCCTTTTCCTCTTCCACAGGTACAAGAAATGGGAGTTGTGGTCAGTTCATCACACGTTGTCTTTGCTGCTCTTTCCTCCTCAGGGGAGGACTCCTCACTCTGGCTCAAGGATGGGGCCCCTCCCATGGGTCACAGTATTTTAGGAACATACCTGCTTCTGAAGCCCAGAACATAGGTTTCCCAGAGGGTCAAAACGTTCTTTGGGCATCCACCTCTTTCAGTGCGAGATCCTCCACGGGTTGCAGGTGAATATCTGCTTCTCGTGGACTGCCATGGGCTGTGGGCATTGGCTCTACTGGACATGGGGGAAGTTTGTAACAACTTCTCCCAGAAGAACACACCCATTACCTTCCCTGATACCAAAACCTAGCCTCACAAACCAAGTAGAGTCATACATGACCATAGGGTTTTTTTTCCAATCTGTCGATTCACATAGGTCGGCAACAATTCAGTACAATCCTTACTGTGAAACTACTTAACTCACAACAAAGTTGTCCTTCATTATTGCACTCAAGACTGGGATATGAAAAAAATAATTTAGAAGAACATAGACTACAGGATAATTGTTTTCTCTCCATTCATAGTCCACAGCCCCTTGCAACAATAAAATGCATGTAGTTTGGAATGGAGGTACTTACTTCAAATAAATTGCTATGGCAGATGAGAACTATACTCTCAAACCAAAAATTTATTTCAATTATATTCAGTTGCCTTGAAACATGAGCTTAAGGCCTTCTCAATTCAGTATCCATGGTACAATGAAAACTCTCCAAAGCTCTTCATGGGACCCCTCCAAACGGGAGAGATGGTCCTTAGTTCTGCTGCTTCTCAAACAAGTTTTCTCTCACTCTCCTTTCCTGTGGTAGTTCAGTATTTTTAAAGTATGCCTAATGGAGAAGTTCACACCATTCTGACTATTGCATCCAAGATTCTTGACCTTGGCTATAGGCATTATTTACCATTGAATCTTGCTTTCAGGTGTTTATTTGCATTGAAAATAATTGCAAAAACTTAAAAAATAATCCCAAATCAATAAACAATTCTCAGATCTTGCCATATGACTCTGAGAGGTTGACTTATAATGACAAAGAGCAATCACATTTTTGAATTTCAGGATGGTTGAAATGAAATATTTCCGAAAGGTGGAAGTTACATGGAAAATTAAAAAATAAATGATCTAAATATTTTTACAGTCTGTTGTTTTTAAGAAATGCCTTCAGATCCTTCTGTCAGGAAAAAAAAAATCTATGTATGGAGAGCAAATGAAAATAAAACAAGGCCAAGAAACATAGCTTGTGCAACTGTTAATTTTGAAAGATTGCTCCATATAGGAAGAAAGAAAGATGATAATATTTTTATAATACTGTTTATGTCAGACCACTAACAGCACTTCACAATGACATTCATTGACATTCACAGCAACAAACTTTTCACAAATATAAGCAAGCATTCTTTTCTATGTTTACACATGGCACACAGATTCGTTGTTCAACAGTAGCAAAAGTCAGTAGCATAACTGGACCTAAGAACTCAGAATTCTTAGTAGTAAAATCCAGACCATATAATATTGCAGATTTTTTCCTTATTCTGAGAGTGGGATCAAGAGAGATATAAGCACAGAGATTTCCAACATGGTCATTTTCTGTCTTCCCTGTCAGATACTACTTGAATGACAGTCAATGTGTTCACAGTCGACTAAGGTGCAGTCATGCTCCAAGTATTTATTGGAAAAGTGAATATAGTTCATTTGGGTCTATCCCTGTTTGTTATGTTCTTATCATTTTACCAGGAGGATTTGAACTCCTGAGAGAATGTGCATCTGGTTTCTGCACTTGCAGAAAGGCATAGGATTCTGGTGCAGGTCTTGCAGGTTAGACATGAAGTTATATCAAGTACCATACCCTGAATGGTACAAGATTCATGTCTGGAAAAACATGTGCTAAATTTCTGCCCAGAAGAAATACTTGAGTATGATAGACCTTGAATGCACATAGATGTACAGCATACTCCTTGTGCTTGGATGTCTGTCTGTCCATGTGTGAAATTTCTTTTTCTTCAGTTCATTTAATTGTCTATAGGATGGAGAAAAAATTATGCTACTCATTACTATAAACTTCTGTGAGGCGTGCATTGTGCTCACCTTGTGGTGAAATTAAGGGAAATGAAGATACCTGAGCCTTCTGTCATTTCTAAGTGTTGTGTACCCTGGGAAAAATTGATAAAGTAATTAGGAGAATAACTGATTCCTTCCATTTCTTGGACAAACTTCCAAGTTTTGTTTGCATGCTGATAAAACTTGATATAATTTCTATGTAAAACACAAATACAGTACTTAAATTTTTAAATTAGGTGAAAAATTAACAATTCAGACCAAGCCAGAAAATAAAGGAAGATAATTTTTATTAGTTAGTTAATTTCTGCCTTTTAACACACTGTTACTCACTTTCAGGGTGTTTTGTGAACATCAATCACAGTTCCAAGTCAAAATAGCTTAGAAAGGAATTGGACTTCCTGCTCTGGAGGCTTTTGAATGTATTTGTTTCATAGTTACAGACTCTCTTTTTATTTTCTTTTTGACAGCATACCTGTTTTAAACACCAAGAATGATCTTAATGAGCTCGTCTTTCTTCTTTCTGAAGGGGATTCTGGAAAATGGGGATAGCCATAACAATGCTGACCTGTAATGTAATGTACACATAGGACATTCATTTCACAGCATAAGAACAAAAGAATTAATGACTTTTTGATGAATTTGGATTTCCAAACAGCACCGAGAGCTAGTGATTACCATTTCCTTTCAGCTATCTACTCTAGTTTATGTGCTGCATTGCAGCACATCCGCTTTTTTGCAGAGGACATCATGATGATATTGCACAGAGTAAGTGCCATGTTTGAAACTTGAGGTGAGGGCTTCTCTCCCTTGCAGCTACTGCAGAGAGCTGTGAGCATCAGCTGCCTTGAAGGACAGCCTGCTATGGAGCTGATCCTGCCAGTCTAGGTCCTAGGCTAATTTGGAGACTTGAAAGACCACATAACTGGAATCCCTAAAGCAATTCATGTGTAGTTTTGACTCATCCTAGGAAGTGGATTGAATAGGATGCTACATGATGTGTGTGTGCCTCTTCTATTTCCTCACTGACTTGTTGGCTACCAGTCTCCTTGGGCAGCAAGGATTCAGTAGACATGGCCAAAGTGGGGAAGAGGTAAGGACTTGCCAGCGATCCTGGCTGCTCTGTCAGCTCTGTGATGGGTTCCCATCCTTGACTGTGGCTCTGTGGCAATCTCTGTGTATAATTCCTGCCTGTCTCTGAATCTTACTCCTGCCCTTTCCCAGTACCAGATTTTTTATCCTGCACTGCTGCACTCTTAATCACTGTTCATCCTGACCTTACCAAATTATTTGTTTTCTGACTACAGTCTGTATTCTGACTAGATTTAACCTAGTCCTTTGGTTTGAGATAAACCTACATAAGTCAAATGGTTGACTTGATTTTTTTTATTATGCTTCCTTTCTTTAGTACTTTGGGCCTCTAGTGGACTACTACCTATAGTCTAGTTGTTTCTTCTACCATCAGCAAAGTCACGCCATATCCATGGAGGAAGGAGGACTATCTTTGCTTCATTTTCTCACCCCCGCAAAAAAATCTCTTTTTGCTATTAAGAAGTGTTTGCCAATATAAGATTAGATAACTGTTGGAATGAAATACAGATCATAAAGGGTTTATAGAACAAAGAATACAAAGGTCTATATCTAGCCACTCTTAGTCTTCCCCTAAAGCAAAGAAATGGACTACCGGTCTTGTAGGAGCTCACTTCCATACCAACATTTCAGTGATTATTTTCAATATATCATGTTTAACCCTTTTGTACCTGAGGGCACATCTTTATACATCATTAAGCAGTAATGAAGAAAAGAGACAGTAATGTATGAATGGTATCACAAAATTGCCCTATCATCTAAAACTTAAGCAAATATGCTTTTGGACATATGCTGCTTCTCCTATATTTATGAGGACATCAGGTTTTATTATTTTGCATGCATCTATTTTAAAAGAGTAAAGACCGTGTAGAAACTGCAAAGCACAAGGAGAGGCATAGAAAAGAATGTGAGTGCTTCACATTACTCCATATCTACACATACCCTTTCCATCGACCATCGACTCTGGATCTGAGTCAGCTATGGTCTGGAAGCCATTTAGCTGTGTTTCCCTCCAACTTGAACTAACATGCCCTTCTGTTGGTGTCATCCTAATGCAACGTGCTTTCCAGAACAGAGCTAGTTTGTATTGCTTGGCCACAATGCTGTGCCAAAGGAATTGGTTTTTTTGCACCTAATCAACAGAAATGTGCTCTAAATCACAGTCACTGAACTTTAATACCTCACAGGTTTTGTAATACCTTGAGCCAATTTGAGCCTGATATACAAAATGCTGATCATCCAACACCCAAGGAGTGTTGGAAAATGAAAAAGTAAAGTCTGCTCTGCAGCTCTCCATCCCATCAGGTTTTCTATATGAGCAAAGGAAACAGTACATATCTTAATGACATTAGGTTAATTAGTGTTTACAAAATATGCAGAAATAATCAAATGGCTAGCACTGTGTGTGATCTGTACCCTCATAATGAAGTGTAATTAAAAGTTTATTTCTGTTTAAACATATTGGATTTTTCAGTTTCTCAGAAACAAAGAAAAGAGAGTTTGCTTGCATTTGTATCTGCTGTTTTATTCCTCTGAGGTTTTTTTAATTCTGAAAGGATACAGAAAAATATTTTTGCTATCTCCCAGCTGATTGTGGTAGAAAGGAACTTTTTTCTATTAATTGCATATACATGCAGTGTATAAGCAATTCTGTCAACACTTTTAATTAAAAACACTGCATGCAAAAAATGAAAAAAAACATTTCCCTAAAAAACAGAAGTCTTTTCTTTTATGGGCAGAATCAGACACAGGCTCTCTGTGTGAAAAACTTTCATTTTTTTGGAACAAAATCATTTGACTTCAACCACAGAAATGTTCCTGAAACAAAAGGAAAAACAAAAGCAGACATCCTACTCCTGTTGTAGCTAAAACTGGAAAGATAAACACTCATAGCCCTAAGTGGAAGCATCTCCCAGGTTCTCTCCGGTGCCCTGGGATGAGACAGTGACCACAAGCATGGAGATGCTGATGCCTATACAACCTGATACTGGTGTGATTAGAGGATGCCCAGCATCTTGCAGGATTAGCTGTAATGTATCGTATGGTGCTTTTTGCTCATCAAACAGCAGCTGCTAAGAGATGCAGCCTTCAAGAGCACACAGCTGATCCCACCTGTTACATTTAACATCTCTATGTAGTTAATGGCTTAAATGTGCTGTATCTTAAAGAAATTTTATGATTTGTCTGCCAAACTCCAAGCAGAATTCTTTGCAGCCATTTTTATTGATTTCTCAATGAATGTTTACATGCGATTTTACTTTTAAAATACGCAGCACTAAAAATGTTGTTGTGTGTAAAGCAGAAACAATTTTCTCTCACTACAGTTCATTCTTGAAGAGTGTATTGCAATTACTTGGAGATGCTTTGCAGAATTCTTTGTAATGTCTTTCTCCATAGTTTATCTTCCTTTATGTTTATGATAGCTGTTCACAGGTTTAAAGGTTTGTTTAATATGCAAAACATTTTGACATGCAATAATTAATTAATTCATACAATTATATATAATGTTTTAAAAGAATCCTAAAATTAAATGTGACCACTGCTAAAAGATGTAATGCAGAAGCATAAAATATGTATGAAATTATGTAAATACACTGGAAAACGTCTTCCAGCTCAACTTGTCTACCAGTTTTCTGAAGGCTTGCCAAACTTGAAATAAAAGCCACATTGAGCAGAATGTTTAGACATCTGGATACCTTTCCTTTAAATTCCAGGAAAATATTTGGTATCTAGTTTGAACTACAGCTACCTAAGACGCTATTTCCACTACAGTCAAAATAGTTATTCTTTGTAATTTCCTGTTTGTCATATTTCTTCTTTTCAGCCAGCTGATCAAAGATACTCTCAATATTTTTGTAACTGTTTTTCCTGTCTAATTTTCTAGTTAGTATTTTAACAGGCTCAAGATTGCAAGCCAACTTTTTTCTTTTCTTTGACCTATTCAGGCTTTCTGTCTTCAGACTTTGGACTTCACTCCACTGCTAGTGCTGTGCAATTTCTTAAAATAATTGAACACTGCAAAAAATATTAACAAAGTTCAGCAGTTCAGCAAATTTAATGTTGAAAATTATTTCTGCAGTCATGTTCATGTCACAGGAAATTCCTTGAATACTGCACCTCTCTCAGGCAATTTTAACCAGCAATAAAGCTATGAGGCAGGTCTTGTACCACTCTGATACTTCTGTTTTAAAGGTGGCTAAACACGCTGGTGAAAAAAAAAAAGTTTAATTCAGATTAATCTCACAATAAATACTTGATCTTATTGCAACTTCATTAAAAATCTTCCAGACTAAGCTTAGGTTTTGTTAACCTTTACTTAATTTACATCAATAAAGCACAAACAAGTATGCTAGTTCAGCACTCCTACTACACAGTGTCACAGAGTTTTCTTAGGTTCTACACTTCCTACAAATCAGAAAGCATGCTTGAAGAGAATCAAGGAGCTATAATAGCAAGAATATGAAGATTAATGTGTTTTTAGCCCTCATACACTGCTTTCCTACATATCAAAACATCAGCAAGAAATGAAATGTAAATTCTTCAATAAATTATACACAGTTTCAAGATAATACAGAAACTAGCTAACTGCCAGTCTCATGCAAAACTTTTCCTAGTAGAGCAGGTTGAGTTTCTCATTTCGAAGCATCGCCTCTTAACTGAGAAGCAAATCCATCACAAAATATGTGAAATCAAGTGAAAATTTCATTCTAGGTGGAAACTTCACAAATGTGTAGAGTTTTATTTATTGACATATTTGTTAATTTGAATTCGCCTTTTACACACCATTCTGTGAGTTGGAAACGCTGCATTTGAAAGTAATATATCAAATTTAATTTTTGCTAAAAAATCACATAGACAAAATGGTTACCTTTCCCTTGAACTTGAAGATCTATATCCAAAATTAAATTTGTAAAGGTCTTCACTCTATTGCGCCTGCTTTTCTTGCATAAAAACATATTTGAACTCTGCATGCTAGTGGTGCACCTGTGAGTTATGTAGCTCAGATCCATTCTAGTGAATACACACTAGTGCAGCCTCAGAAGTCCAAAATGAGGAGTGATCACCACCCATGGAAAAATCATTCTGACATAAGAGAGATTTCTTTGGATATATCTTTGCTGTGTGAACAGGGCCTCATGAGAGGTCAGCAAGGGTCTCTATTTCACTGCACAGAAAATGCTAAAGGATTGTGAAACTGGCCCTGGAGTCCTTAATCCTGGAGTGACCTAGACTTCTGAGAAGTACTCACTTGGGTGAGGCAGTTCTGTGATCTGGACACACACTTGTTCTAATTGTGTTGACTCACTCCTACCCAGTTTGAATATGGCAAAAATGGCTCAGTATGGATATAACCCTTGCTAGAAAAACCCTATCATGTGCAGTATACAGTGCAGGACTACAATGTGATTTTTCATTTAAAAAGTTACTTTACACTAAAAAAGAAGAAAGCAAAATGCACAGGGAATTTTGGACCATAATGATCTCCTTGATGAGATCTGATGGTCTTGATTCACTTACAAACAGGAAGAGCTGATGCCTCTTTTATTGCATACAGCATATTTGCAAATGTGATTGACAAGCTTAGAAAAAAGTACAGCGGTTACCAACTAAGCAGAAATTCTCTTTTTAGTTATAATCTGTCTATTTAGAAACACTTATCAGATGATAGAAAAAGTAAATTCTTGTGGGTGATAGAGTTGTCTGACCTACCAATTAACCAGGAAAATCAGGTCAGATGTACAGCATGTAAATTAATTACCTGAATAGGACTAGCTGACATTTGACAAAATACCATGTCACATTTATAGGGGATCCAATCCTGTCAACAAGGCTGTAGATGTTTATTTTTTTTAAAGAAGCAAAGAAATAAACAGTAAATGTAAAGACAAGCAGAGACAAGCAGAGAAGGAGGGAGAAATCTGCTTAAGACCCCTACTGTTTCTTTTCTTTTCTTCTATTGTTTCCTTGAGCATAAAGAAAACAGAAAGTATTGTACAGTTGTTGTGGATAAGTAGTGTTAAAAATACATATCATGTGGGAAAATATAATGCAAGATTTAATGCAACTACAACCAGCGTTCAAGTCAGGGTTTTTCTAGTAGCATTATCTGAGTCATGTTGCACCTATATGTACCTTTTTTTGTCCTCCTTTTCTGATGTCATATATTGCAGGAAGGGCATGGACATCATAGGTTTTACCAGAGGAATAAACTAAAATTTGAAATCTTAAACGGTGTCATTATTATTGAGTTGACTTTGTTGTGGTCTCTATTTGTCAGGCTGGTCAGGAAAGAATCCTTATTTTGTTGTCAGGAATTACAGTGAGCACTTAAGTTCTTGATGAACATTCATGGAAATCTTTAAAACACTTCTGAGTCTGGGGGTTGTTGGTATTTTTTTTTTTTCCCTCATAGAAACAGATGAAAATCTATTAATTTCAATGAACATGTGACATATGAGTCAAAATGACTTGCTTGAGGTCACAGGAACAAGCTCAAGCAATGTTATTTAAAACAAATTCAAACCACATCACCAACACTAAAGCCTGAGGTATCTACTTGGGTCAAAATAGGGCCACAATGCTTTGCTCCTGTGGTCACTTATCTATTGATTATAGCAGCTGGTTCTTTTCCCTCTGTTTTCTTCAAAGCCTGGAGGTATGTGCCTTCTCCCTTTCCAAATGCTGCTCAGCTTGAAAAGCAGCACAGTTGATCCCTAAGAATTTCCTCCACAACATTTTGCATATTTGCTTAAGAGGGAAGACCAGAAGATAAAGACAGCAAAAGAATTTTAAATCCTGGAGAAGCCAAACTGTTCTTCAGAACAGCATAATGCTGGCCCCCAGGGCACCCAGAACAGCAGCCATGGCACCACATGGCAAGGTGGCAGCAAGTACCAGGACATGTTTCTAACACCCAGTGTTGGCTGATCTGATACAACAGAGAGAGCCAGCAGAAACAGCCCATGATTATGTGTCTGCTTCTGTCAGGAGAGGAGGTGTCAACTGGGTCTCTTTCTTTTAGGTTTGGAATTTTTTTTTCATCCTTTTCCATTATGTTTCAGAGATTTGTTCCAGACTAGTAGCCTATGGGCTGGGAAGATGAGAATTCAGTCAGATATAGAGCACACAAAAAAGTGTGACAAATTGCAATGACAAGGTTGTGTTAGTAGCTTATGATCTAGTGAAATGAAATCCTGAACCAGGGAACACAGACAGTGGTGTGCTATGGGCTATAGGCATCCAAGTTCAGAGAGGGGGGAAGGATTGTGCAGCAGGGGTTGGAGCACTGAGCCAGTAAAATCACCACTGACATTACTGCCAGCCTGTAACATGCTGCTCATCAACAAATTAAGTCATTTTTCTTGCACCAAATATCAAGGAGTAGAGTGATGCAGTTGGTATTTAAACATCATGAAATATGTTATTAGACACGCACAGCTGGAAGTAAAGAAATACAATGTTTTGGTCAGAAGCTTTCAAGCCTGCTGGCTGAAACATTTAACATTTTACTTCCATCTGTGTATGTCTTACAGAACTGGCTTGAACTTAATACTTCACACTGGAACATGCAAGAACTTCGGGGGAAGCACTCACTTTAAAAAAAATATTCTGTCCCTGCTACCCCTCCATTTTGTTGTTCTGTATGAAAAGTCACGAAGGGAATTTTTCATAATATTTGCAAAAAGGTTGAGCTAGATTCATAATTTCCTCTTACCTAGAAACTGTTCCATTACTAACCATTATTGTGTCTGAGCATCTTAGAGGCTGAGCACCTCCTTCAATTTTATCCTCGCAACCAGTCAGACGGAGAGCCATTGACCCCATTTTTCAGATGGGGAACTGAGACATGCAGTTGACTAAAATGCTTGGCAAAGTTCCTTTAGTCTGTGACTGGCCTATGAATAGGATCCATGCTTCTTTCAGTCCTCTCTCACCTAAGCTAATCCTCCTAAATTTCCAGGACCTGAGGGAGAAGCAGTTGTAAAGGCCAAACAATCTGCATCACTAAGCATATCCTGCCCAGAAAATGCCTTACTACAGGGGTAGTACAGATTGCTGCTACTTATTGATAATTATATTTTTTTTGGCCCAAGAATTTTTCTATGCTGTGGACTGTATTAACATGAACAAAGGCAAGATCCCTACTTTAACATGTACTTCTTTGCCATTTGTTGATATCCAGTCTATCCACTTCCCAACTTTTACAGACTCCTCAAAAAAGAAATCTTGATAATTCTTTTAATGATCCAATCACCCAAATAATGGTGGGTTTATCGAATTCTAATAACTTTACTATGAAAAAAAATCTTTTTTCACTATGCTCTCAAGAAATATCTCAAGCCTAACTTCCTGAACTTTGTCTTTTCACATTTGCTGTTTTAAATGACTAAGTGATCATACTTAACTGAGCGAAATTTCCAATATTTAATGTCACCTCACAGATATTGATTCTTCTTTTCAAGGCTAAATATATAATAAGGCATCAGTATTCATATTTTTATAAATATACATGTCCCAATAGAATAGTAAAAACAAGGTAGTAACATCTTACAAAACTTTAAGTACTCTTACAAAACTTCCTCATTTGGCATTCTGAGTTTACTTGTGCATCTGACATTAGAGTATCCCTTAAAATTTTACATGAATAGTTATTTTTTTATGTTTCCCCTCAGAATTTAAAGTCTATATATACCTATGGCAAAATGGAAGTTCTTTGGGAGAATAAAATGCATCTTTGTTGTTTGAATTGTTTGGCTAAAGAATGTAGAATGTATTTTCTTGGCAATCAGGAAGGTATCGAGTTTCTGACTCGAAGAAGCAGATTCAGAAAGAAAACTTATCTAAAAGGATATGAGGACCTGACAAGATTAGGTAAATAATTACAGTCCTGAAGCCACCCACCTTCAAACTGGAATTAACACACAGATTTAAACAGTAAGAATAACTAATATTCTTCATCTGTTCATCTTGAGTATTTGGAAACAAGCTATACTCAGGGAGAAATTATACTTTCTATGAGGGCAACTGGGTAGAAATCTGAGACTAGATAAGCTAAAGAATTTTTGCAGGTTGCAAAATCCTCATTAAGGAGGTGCTGTGCCTTAAGAAACAGTAATATTAACACAAGAAATTAAAGAGCAGCCCAGGGTTTCCAGGACACAAATATGTCTTTTTGTGTGGCTAATGCTAAAGGTTCCCTCATCAGTAGTCATGATACTAAAAACAGAGATTGAGAGGATTATATCCGTCTATCATATACTCATGAAACAAAACCAAATATTTGAGCCTGAAATTAATCCTAACACAGAGAAAGTGAAAATGCAGAGAGATTGTTAACAGGAATCATTTTGGGTAGCTAAAGAATCAGCACATATATTATGTTTCATAATTTCCAGTTTTAAACTGCTGAGTACTCATTTAGAAAAATCAAAAATCCTCTATTGTTACATTCTAAGGATGAGTTCTCTGTCCATATGGTAAAGGACTGTACCCTTATAAATATGTTGAAATTGTCTAATCAAAATTCCAGTCAATAGTTTTCCTAAAATCAGCTCAGGTTCTGGGGTTAGATAGAAGCAGAACAAAGAAGTAAATGAAAGTTTGACCATTTTCAGGCATGAGATAGAAATCTGAACTAAGTTATAATAAACTTTCTCCAAGAGTGATAAGGGTGCATAATGCCAGCTGATTTATTGTGTTTTGATGAAGAGCTAATTTAACCATGTCTGTAGGAAGAGAAAGAGGATCAGAAACTTAAACACAGTAGTTCTGACATTCATAATAGATGTGTATAAACACATCCTGTAAATGAGGTTATAACCACACATTTCTGGCAGATTCTTTATATAAATTTGAAAAGAAACTTTCATATCAACTGCATTGTACACATTTTAAAGAGTCCTTCATACTGCCTGATTTAAAAGTTGAATTTGGGTATTTTGTTCAAGATAATTCCTTCCTGAAGGAAGAACTTAAGAATATTTTTAATCTTATTTTAATGTAAAAGCATGTCAATTATTAAACCACAAAAGTGGTTTAATAATTAGTTTGTTAAATATTATTTGCTTAATAATTAGTTACTTTACCTTTGACTTTAATATGTTTTTCTGAGGCTCCTGATGATTAAGGACTGTGAACACCAACTACACGGAGAAAGACTTGAGGAAGCAGTCTGTCTTACAAAGAAGAATGGGAAAGCAGTCAACTGACCAGGGTCAAGGAGGGCCATATAGCAGAATTGTGCACGTCAGGCCTGCTGATGGGTAGAGGGAAAACCTGGGGTATCATAGCTGATAGAGATGCCAAATTGAATGTAGTGTCATATGAGGAGACAGAAGAGGTTAAAAGAGAAGATACTACATAAAGTTGCTTTGTATGAATTTATACTGACATCAGGATCTTAATTAATTTTGAAGGGGAAAATTGTGATATTATTTACTTCAGCTTATGTTCTGTGAACCCTTTATATTTGCATTTTAGATATATTAGTTGAATAAGTTAGACATCTTACATAAAAAGCATGTAGTTCTTTTGAGTTTTGTCTATAAAAGAGACTTCTTCTTTGGCACAGAGGATGTAAGCAAAATGTTCCCTGGTTTAGGTTTTATAAGAGAACTGGGGAGCATTTTCTCTAGAAAACAACCTTGGAATAAAGTGGTAAAGATTTTTATTTTTTCCCCCAAAATACCAAGAAATCACTATTAAAGGCTAAAAAAAAATAGGTTTTTATAGTGTCATATATTAAGTCATTGACCACATCCTCTTTCTCAGGAAAAAATTATTGTTTTACTATAATTCTGGATCCAAACCTTAGCATCTATTTTCCCCTCTTAATTTTCTACTCTCGCTATTTTGTCATTTTTATTGTCACTGTGTATGAGAGAGCCTGATCCAAAGATAGGTTCATTTTTTTTGCAGTTGCAGAATCCAGGCACTTCTATTTTGTGTGAACTAACAGATTTGTCTGCATAAGAAATTTGTGGTTTCCAGGTATTGATACATGTCTGCATACAGTCTAATGTGCTTCAGTTTTTATCACAACTAAATAGATAAAATAGTTAACTGTAAAGCAAATTTCACTACTCTCACAGTCTAAATTTCCTTATATGCAATGAAGATAATCCAATTTATTATAAATATAATTTACTATTTAATTTATATGGCCTATATATTCCAGTTAATGTTTATCATTACCCTGCTCTAGTTAACAAGTAAAACACTGAAGAGAATCAGCTTACTGTATACTTTTCCTATAAATTACACTGGAGGACTCTTTTTCACTGACCTACACAGCAGTATTAGTACTCTAATGAAAACATTAAAGGGATTCTATAACTTGACTTCTAATGTATAAATAAAAGGATGAGTATTGCCTGAAAAGCTTGAGCATAAAGGGAAAATATCTTTCAAAAATGGAATAAAATCTTTAGAATTAGCTCATAGACAAAGATGGAGCTACATTTCTTACAATTCTTCCCATGTAATCCTCTCAAAATGCAATAGCAAAGCTTTGAGTCTTTAGTTGCATTTCCAGGCCTTTCTATTTCTTAACCCAGTCTTTAAGTATCCATATTTTGTACATGTGACATAAGGGAAGAAGTTATGGGACAGGGGCTATATGGTGGGAGGCAGTCTTGGGAACAAAGGCAAGGCTTCAGTTTCAGGAAGAGCTCAAATTCAAAGAGCTCTGAGTGCTGCAGCACTAGCAGAGCTGTGGGTGTCAGATGCAACCAGCTGGTGAACCCATCAGCTGTGCCTGGCCCTGGGCCATGGCATGGCCCTGGGAATGTCTCAGTTGTCAGATGTCTACAGCACGAGATTTGAGAGGTCTTCTCCTCCTGTGAGATGATCCTGTTTCATACTTCAGAGATCAATCTTGCATCCACTACTATCTGCATTTATTTATTAATCTATTCATTTATGCATTTGCTGACTCTGTGTTCAGTGGAATCAGAGTTGGACACTAATTTCCTATCTGAGGAATTCAAATGAGAACTCTTAAGTGTACCACCTTTTCAGCTGTTCAAGTAAAATGTTACTTATCAAGAAACTGGGAATAAATACATCATCAGGCAGAACTCCACATGGTAGGACCCCAGAAGGATGGCAGGCTGTCTAGAGTCTCTTTCCTCCCTCTTTACTGTCCAAGGCTGCCATATTCAATAGCCAGTAAAAACAAGACATTAAAATGCTATCATTGACTTAGAAGTACTATCAAACCCATACAGTGCACTCTTTGCACAAGCTCATTTTCCAGAGACAGAAAAATCAAAGAATCCAATAGTAATGGAAGAATCATCTGGGAGAAGGGGAGGAAAGGGAGGCACAAAAGAAAAGAAGGTCCTCTACTAGGAAGCAGAGTGAAGTTGGATTCAGTTGTAAGTAGCCACAGTCCCTTGGTACAAACAAGTAGACAAGGGTAATTCCTTCCTCTCCCTGTGCGCAGTCAGGCATGCAGAGACACAAGGAACCTGATATAACTTCCTTACCAGAATTTTTAAAAGGTGAAATAGATAAAATTCCCCTGTGTCCTTTGTTGTCCCTGCACTCTTCTTGGTCAAAGTACCATCAAAGAAAGTAACTACTTGGTCCGTGGAAGAATCACAGTCCACTTTTCTTTTTACAAATTACATGAATAGATAAATTGAGGCAGGGAATGACCAAGACTGTAATTTGCTCTTTAGTCATCAGCTACCTGAGATTCTGGACTGCAACAAAGTTTCCTTTTATATTAGGGACTCAGCATCATATGCACAATACCTATGCATCATCCTTTTAGGAGGAGACAGAAAGCTTGTTAGGTTTGGTATATCCTGCAGCTTAAGGGAGGGCGGAGATGTTGTGAAAAGGACTGGAGCTCTGCTGTCCCTCCAATGATTCATCTACACCATTTCTTCAAGGACACAGTCTGTACATAATTTTGCCTATTTTATTTGGCATAATACTAAACTTCTGAGTGTCCTACTTGTGCTTGTCGAAGCCTGTGCTGGTCTTTCTTCACAAAACACCAGCTGCAGCTCAGAACACTGATGCTTGCCTTCATGATCAGAGGGGCAATTAATAAGCTCCTGAGAACATCCAGACATGTCCTACAAATGACAGTGCAGGCAGGGTGTGCAGGGACAGTGCTGTGACAGCAACTGGAATGTATCAAGCTCCACCCAGAGATAAAATATCTTCTCTCTCAACCAACGAGTTGAGAGCTTAAGGGTAAGAATTAAGGGACAGGCTTACACATGTGATACTGTTGTGTTTACTAGAGGCCACCTGATCAGGAGGAAGAAATTGATGAAGCTTTCTCTGGACAGCTGGAAATAGCCTCATGTCACCACCAGGCCCTGGTTCTCCTGGAGGACTTTAACCACCTTAGTATTTGTTGGAAAGAAAACACAGCTCCAGGAAGTTCCTGCAGACATTTTGATGCAAGTGGTGGAGGAACCAACATGGAGAGATACGTTGCTGGACATCATATTAATAAACCAGGAGAGACTGGTTAAAAACATGAAGGCTGGGGACAGCCTTGGCTATAGTGACCATGAGATGGTGGCACTCTGGATCCTGCATGGACAAAGCAAAGCAGTAAACAGAATTAGAACCCTAAACTTCAGGAGAGCCGAAGTTGGGCCTCTCCAAAGATCTTCTTAGGGGAATCCCATGGCCTAGAGGTCCAGAAAAGAAGGGGACCCAAGGTGGCTGGCTAATATTCAAGAATAATTTCCTTCAAACTCAAGACCAGTGTATCCCTATGATCAAGAAATGAGGCAAAAGGGACAGGATACCTGCATGGATGAGCAGAGAGCTTTGAGTAAATCTCCAATGGAGGAAAGAAATTTATGGGATGTGGAAAAAGGGACAAGCCACATAGAACTATGGGAACATCATCAGAGTATACAGGAAGATGAGTGGGAAGGCCAAGGCCTACTTGGAATTTAGTCTGTCAAGGGATATCAAAGACAACAAGGGCTTCTACAAATGCATCAGCAGCAAAAGTAAGCTTAGGGAAAATGTAGGACTGATGCTGAATCAGATGGGTGTCCTGGTGACAAAAGACACAGAGAAAATGAAATTACTGAATGTCTTCTTTGCCTCAGTCTGTACTGCTGAGGATGGTGTTAAGGATCCTTGTCTGAGACCCCTTAGGCAAGAGAAGGCTGAAGAAAGGAAGACTTCCCTTTGGTCATAGAGGATTTGCTTAGAGATCAGCTAGGCAGACAAAATCCATAAATCCATGAGCTCTGATGGGATGTACCCAGAGGTGCTGAAGGAGTTGGCAGATACTGTTGCTAAGTCACACTCTGTCATCTTTGAAAAATCATGAAGAATGCCTGTTGACTGGTAGAAGGACAATGTTACTCCCATCTTCAAAAAGGTCAAGAACAAGACCCCAGGAAACTATTGGCCTGTCAGCCTCCCATCTATCCCTGGAAAGGAGATGGAACAGGATATTCTGGAGGTCATCCACAAGCATAGAGATGAAGAGAAGGTCACCAGGAGTAGTCAGCATGGATTCACCAAGGGGAAATCATACTTGACCAATCTGATGGCCTTCTATGATGGCAGGATAGATAGACAAGGTGAGCAGGGGATATTATCTCCTTCAACTTCAGCAAAGTTTTGACACTGTCTCCCATAACATACTTCTAGGTAAGCTCAGGAAAAATGGGTCAGATGAATGGACAGTGAGGTGGATGAAGAACTGGCTGAATGGCAGAGCTCAGAGTGTCATGATCAGCAAAGCAGAATCCACTTGGAGGTCTGTAGTCAGTGGTGCTCCTCAGAGATCAATACTGGGTCCAGCATTATCCAACTTGTTTATCAATGACCTGGACAAAGGTATAGAAGGTACCCTCAGCAGTTTTGCTGATGTATTAAACTGGGGGAGTACCTGATACACCTGAAGGTTGTGCTGGCATTCAGCAGGACCTCAACACACTGGAGAATTGGGCAGAAGGAAACTTCATGAGATTCAGCAAGGGCAGGTGTTTGGTATGGCACCAGGAGAGGAATGACCCCAAGAACCAGCACAGGCTGGGGCTGACGTACCAGAGAGCAGCTCTGTGGAGAGGCCTGAGAGTCTTGGATGACGAGTTGACCATGAGCTGGCAGTATATTCTTGTGGCCAGGAGGGCCAGTGTATCCTGGGGTGCCTCAGGAAGAGTGTGACCAGCAGGCCAAGGGAGGTGACCTGCTCAGCCCTAGCGAGGCCACATCTGGAGTGCTGTGGCCACTTCTGGGCTCCTCAGTACAAGGAAGACAAGGAGCTACTGGAGAGGGTCTGGCAGAGGCCACAAGGGTGATGAGGGGTCTGGAGCTTCTCTTATGAGGAGAGGCTGTGGGAGCTGGGCCTGTTTAGTCTGGTGAAAACTGAGAGGAACCTCACATATAAATACCTCAAAAGTGGGTGTCAAGAGGATGGTGCTGGACTGTTTTCAGTGGTGCTCAGTGACAGGAAGAAGAATAATGGCTGTAAATTAAAACACAAGAAGTTGCTCCTCAACATGACAATGCACTTCTTTACACTTAGGGAGGCAGAGAACAGGGAACAGGCTGCCCGGGGAGGTCATGGAGTCTCCCTCTCTGGACACATTCAAAACCCACCTGGATGAGTTTCTATGTAACCTATTCCATATGACCCTGCCTTGGCAGGGGAGTTGGACTAGATCTCCAGAAGTCCCTTCCAACCCTAAAAATTTTGTGATTTTTTTTATCTCCTAGGCATGTGTGAGAGGATCTCAAGCTTGATTACCTAATGGAATTAAGAAAAAAATTGTCTCCCTCAAATCCAAAATTCTCATACTGCATTCAGAAATTTTCCAAGCTCTGATAAAAATGAAAATGTAATCGTGAACATTTATATCCATATTAAGTTGTTCATTCCAAAAGACCCATTTTTCTGTGTAGAGAGAAGAATTAGTTAAATGAAATGAAATACAGCTACTTCTGCAACAGAGTCCAACAAATGTGCAGCTCTACACAATAGTTTAGGATAGGCAGTAAAGGATATTATGCCCAGCTGAAAAAGTGCTCTCTGATTCATTAATATAGTTGTTTTCCCTTTATGTGGCCTTGGTTTCCCTATCCAAGCAGCTGGTGTATGATAGTGAAATTCTGCCTTCACTTTTAATCACAAAGGCACTTTAGTTTCAATCAGAAATGCACTTTATTTTTTCAACCAAAAATAAGAAAGCATTGACATTTTCAAAATGCAGTGTTTGTAATACAAAAATGTTGTTTAATTATATACTTTGATGCTAGAGCTCTTTTATTTTTTAAGTGTTTCTAAGAAACTGCTTTCATTTTAGTTTAGGGTGCAAGAACATATAAATCTTGGTGGTGCTCAGGGTGAGGTCTGGTACAGGAAGCACCTGCTTTTAGCAGAAGTTCAAGCCAGAGATGAAAAAGTAAAGATCACCCTGGCTTTTAGCAGCTTTTATCCAATCATAGACCAGGCTTTTCTTAGCCCATGTTAATAATTATTATTTAAGCATGACAATCTCAGATAATTTTGCTTCCTTGCAGTAAATCTTCCTTGGATCTTGTGATACAGCTGCTCCTGTATCTGGGTCGTTATTCATTGTTATACAGCATAATGCCACTGAAGGATTAAGATGATATTAGCAAATGCATTATGAAGCCACAAGTAATCAAGCTTAATGTAGAGTGAGAATTGGAAGTAGAAAATATTCAGACTAAGATGTTAGCAGTGTGTTATAGAAATGGTTTAATCTCTGGTTATAAGTAGCTAATATATGCTGAATTTTAACATCAGTGTGCAACTTTGATTAGAATCTTCTAAATACATAATCCCCTTAGCAATCCTACTTAAAAATGGGAGCTTAATTGTCGCCTTACAGTCTAGTACCTTTCACCTTCACATAATGCTACCATGATGGCTTTTCAAAACAGCAAGAAGGAGAAGAAGAAAGAGAGAAGAAAACCAACCAGAAGAATTTGTCGGCAAGACACTTTAACATCCGTTTCAAAAGTCATAGATTACAATTTAAAATGGAAGTCCCCTTTTGAACAAAGAAGGAAAGGTTATGAGAAAATACGGTTTGAAATTATTGATGTGTAAAGCCATACGTGATTGCATCTGTCCTATAGCTCCCCCAAATGCACCAAATGGATATTGCTGAAACCTGATGGAAATAAGAGCAAGAGATTTGACTACAGTGATTGTCATTACTGCTTAGAATGCTGGTTGATGTTTCTCAAATGGAATATCTGCTTTTCTTACACAAGCCGACTTTAGATTGTGTGTCAGATGCGCAGTATGTGTTATGCCCAGATAACCCTGGAAACATGTAACAGTCATGCAAATTATAATTCTAGAAAAAGAAATAAATTGACCATTGATAGTTCTTTTTCTTCCTTTATCCTTCTTTCTTATATAAGCACCCAAGTGTAATGATTGTGAACTCAAAAATTTCTGTTTCAATGCACTTTAGTCTTGCAGACAATGAAGTTAGTGGGTTCAGTTTTAGTTCTTTATGGGGTTTTGTGTTGTTTTGATTTATTTTTTTTCTCCCAGGAAAGGCCACTTAAAAATCGTGCGGTGATTATCTCTTTGCTAGCATCAAAGTTTCTATCTTTACAGATATTTACTCAGTGTTACACCAGAGCAGGAAGCAACTGACCAAAAACACTGAAGCAATAAACAAAAGCTTTAACTTGCCTAGAACAGCACTGAAGCACATGAGACACTACATTTATTATTACAAACATGCTCATACCTTGATCAGGTATTGTTAATCAGAGCAGATCCACTTCTGCAATTTACATGTTGTTCTTGACAGAAAAAGAAAAAGCTCAATATAACTTCCCACCCCCACTTCAAGGCCTTTTTGGCATCAAACGAATCAGCTCTCTTATTAAATTACCTTCTCTGGGATTCTCAGAGAAATATCTTGTGCTTCCTTCATACCGTTTTTCAGAGTCAGGTGCTGATGGCACTCATAAACCTCTTGCTATCTTTAGAGATTATTTCTTCTTTCTTGATTCTCTACGTCAGAATTGATTCTCAAATATATTTATCTACATTTTGTTAATTGTAATTTAAAATCGTATTCTAAAGGGTATACATTTAGACTATAGTAATTTTGAAGGCGAGCAGTTATTTCATTGGGTTGTCACTCCTTCCAGAAATCAAACCCTCCCTGTCATATATAAATAGATTGCTTGATATACATGCAATATCCTGTCGGTGTCATGCACTCTTTTCTTTAATCTGACTGACATAGCACATAATAAAATGCTCACTTCAATATATGTCTGTTGCATTTTGCTTAATTCTGGGCTTAGTTTAATATTAGTCATGAATATTTCCTACAACTGGATATGAATTTGAATATATAAAAGGCACATTTCATGTTCATGCTGCTGCACTTGCTTCTTCCATATATTTTATTGCTTTCCTTCCTTGTGATGAATTAAGCTATCTGAAGAAAAGAAGAACTGGAAGCAACAGGGACATTGAGCCCGTTATCTTTATCCACAAGCCAGGTGTAGCATGTGAGAGGGAGAATTGCATTCTTTGCACTTTATTTTCCATAAGTCACAGCAGTGAGCTGGAGAGAGCCACATTCTCCAGTGGCCATGGCAAGAGGAAATACAAAATTCCAGCATATTGAATCTCAGACTTTTTTCATATACAAGTACTTGATCACACTATATCTGCAATTTTATTCCATATAATTTATATGTATTGTTTTCCATAGGAGGCAGAAATTGGATTGACATTTTGTTTCACTTCTGTTCTGCTGCACACCTAAAGAAATATCTTCTTTGGTTAAAAAGGTGGTTTTGATCAGTGGCCCTGGATGCTTAGGTGTTTTTATTTCTTTATGAGTGGAAATTACTATAATGAACAAAAAAATGTTGTGACTTTTTCAATATTCCTGCCAGGACAAGCATACAGATTTCCTTTAAGGAAGATTCAGTTGTGGATAGCTAGTGAGGAAATCTTAATTCCTATATGTTATATAAAATCTGCATTGAACAATAATTATTTTTATTGTAATTGAAGAGTCAATGGGGATCCTGAAGATGTCAATTCTTTTTTGTTTGTTTGTGGGTAAGAATTCATTTAACAGAATATCTTCAGGAAACTAAAATTATTGAATGTATTTTACTCCTGTTACTCGACTAGATACTTCTGTATCTATTTTATAGCTGAGAAAGAAGAACTAGGCAGCATATTTGGAGACACATATTTATCAATTAGTGATGTTATCACCTGTTGGTTATTGGTCACCTGAAACACATTGGTTTGGCTATTTGGTCACATAAAATGTATATGAGCTCAGGTGGTTTTATCTTCCTGCCTTTTAAAGACCAGGAGATTAATTTTTTGAAAAGAAACAGAAGCAATGACTGTCATTTCTATGCTTCAGTAAGTCAAAAATGTTTCAAATACTATGGCATTTCTGGATTGCTATGCCACCTACCAAGGCCTGCATGTAACTTTTTGTTATTAGAAAGTCTATTTCACCATTTGGCAATAGACTGAATTTTTTTCATAATGCTTGAACTGGAATACAGTTTCAGACTCTTTCAAAATGGCCTGTGTTACCCTGGTTTTATTTCTCATGCAGAAGTACAGTCTATTCTGTCTACACATTGTGTGACCTTGCCTCCCTATGGATAGAAATGATAGAAAAAATGAACCACTGTCTAAAACAGATTAGATGCCAAACCTAGTTAGATCTTGCCTAATCCTATAAAAGTGTGTCAGTTAGGGACTTACTTGACCTACAGAAAATAAGATCTGAAAACACTATTCTAGCTGGTTACTGATTCAGCTTGATTATACTGCAGCCATGGCTTAATTACAGCAGACAAAGTATGGTCATGCAAATTTAGCCCACTTTCTATCACCCTATGGCATCCAACCAGCAAGTTAAAACATACTTTTATTCAACAATGCAACCAACATGAAGCAGATTAATTGTCAGAACAACACAGTGAAATCCAAACAGAAATTACTCCCTAGTTAGATAAGGCTTTTCAAACAGTGGCCCACATTGTTCTTGCTGAGAGATTCTGACATGCTTGAGGAGTTTTATGGCACTAATGATACTATTACAGTTGTTGTTCAAGTCTTGAGTTACTTTTTTTTCCCATTGTCTTAATACCAAAGTCTTTTTATATATAATTATTTTCAACATGTGTCTGTCAAGATAATTGAATAAATTTTAGATCATTCTTTCTTCCTTTCTTTCTTTTAGAAGGCAAATGATCAAATGTGTGTGCACAGAAAAATATGAAAGAAACTTTGAAGGAAGGTTTCTCTCTCTTGCAGAGTAAACATATTGGATGTTACACACTGGACTCAGTGTTATTTTGGTGAATGTTCTAACAGCCAAATTAGCTAACCCAAAGGGAACGAAAAAGATGTTTAGAACTAGTGACAGTACTTCAAAAAATAAGGCTGGGTCAAGCACTATATGAGCACTAAAGCGAGTATGGAGTATAATAAAGCAACTTGTTTTTTGAATAGCTGGGCACAGTATAGGTAAGCCTATTGTTCCCCAAAGGCTGCTTGCAGTTACTGTTAACGCACTTCTGTGCTTTTACCAGAGCCTTCAGTAGCTGTGACAGTGCTTGCAAATGTGATGCTCATGACAAGTCTGTCTGCTTCTAAAGCATGTGAAGAAAGCAGAACACTTTTAATAATACTAATGGAGAGATTATCTTTAGCTTCTGATTTTTTTCCTTTTGAAAATAAAAGTGGGAGGTTTGTTTTAACACTCTGCCCTTTTCAGAAAGGTTGTAAGAAGCAATTGAGCCCCCTCTGCAAAAAGCTTCCCTTTTCAAGTTTTCCACTTAATTAAAATACCACATTTTAGCTCACTAGAAAGGAAGTCTTCACCACTACCTTTTAAAGAAATAAAAAAATAAATAATAGTGGCAATCCTCTGTCAGTATAAGAGTGTTTCTGTTAGTTTCTATGCACAAAGAGATAATTATATACTTTTAAAGCCCCCATTAAAGAGCCAAAAACTGTTCTACAGCTTCTTTTAATAAAGATATCTGAATACTGCAGATAACATTAAAGGCTACAAAAGTAGCCAATTAGACCGTATTAATATGCAAATTTACACAGAAAAGAATGTGTAAAATGTTTTGAGATTATTTAGGATTGTAAAAGAAAGGCTAGACTCATGGGCTACAAAGATGCTATTTTGCACATACAGATGCACGTATGTATATTGCCTCTGAAGCACTAAGAACACTCATTTTTGCTGCTATATTAAAAAAAAAGTGCAATAAAAATCTTGTGATTGCTTTTTTTTAAGGATTATAAGTTATCCTGAGAAGAAAGGAATTATTTAAAATTCCAAAATAATAAGGATTTACCAGTGATTCAGTAGATGTGTAATGGATCACATTTTGCAGACATCTCTTAATGCTTTGGTATAACACTACCCAGTAAAATGCATAACATACCACGATTACCCACTCCCTCCTTTAGAATACCAGTCAATTTGCACTTGTTCTTTCCTGTATTTTGCATTTCTCTGCAATATTTTAACATTTATGCATACTCTGTTTAACCAATTATTTAAAATTTACAACAAATTTTATTCAGTCTATCAGATGTAAACCCAAAATTTCCATTTTACTCATGCAACTATGTTGGAAAATAAAAGATAAGGATGTTAGATACTTTTTATAGGTTTCCATCAAATATTGAAAACCAGATGTGAATGTGTGCCTGTGTGTCTCTGTCTGTGTGTTTATGCTGCTTCTGTGCTCTTGCCATCGAGTTCAGTATGTTGTTCTTTAAAAGTGAGCCCCACTGGGCTCTGTGCTACACTATGCAACATACAATCCAGCACAACTTATCACACTGTGACAGCTAATATTTAAAAAACACACGCGTATTTTGAGGTTTGATAACTGCTATCAATCTTGATAATGGGTATGGAATCCAAAATTCTGACAGGTACCTAGTGGAAGGAACATCCACTGTGAACAGCTAATGCTGAAGAAAATGAACAAGAGGCAGATAGTCTGTGTATCTAATTACAGATAAAACAAATAAATAATACACAAAAAGCAATTATAAGTATCTACTGAGGTTTGCAGATTCGGAAGGGCTGTAAGCCTACCAAGGCCACCTAGCTGGCTTTAATTGGACAGTTTGTTATTGAAGGGTTTGGGTCTTGCCTCATGGATTTTTTTTTACGGTTATATTTTCAGGACTCCCAGTACAATTCCACAGAGCATCTTAGTTTCAAAGAAACTGCCAACGAGGAATAGAGCAAAATGTGTAAATGCGGGGCTTTGATGCTTTGGAAAGGCACTCTTAAGAGAGAGTTAATCAAGTTAGAGTGACCTCCAAAAGCAAAATTGCAGCACAAAGCATAATGGGTAATGCTATGTAAATTGCCATGTATGCAATCGGGATGTTATTATAGCAAGACCAAAAGGTGCTAGCTAATGACCTCTGCATTTGATCTCTGGTTTTCCTAGGGGCTGACAATGTCTCTGGCTGAGACAATAGCCGCAGCCCGTTGATGAGCATGGAGAAGGGCAGGACACCTGTCTACAGCTGCCTCTGCAGCCTCAGTGGACCAGATCTAGGTGCTGCTAACTGACAATGGGATCACTGCCACGAAGTCACCCCTTAAATCAACAGCACCTTTAACCAAAACATAGACATTTAGTATTATTAATAGTATTATTGTTATTTACAACTGGACTACAATTATTCAAAAATTTATATTCTCCTCCTAGAAAGATTTATTTTTCAGAATGCATATGAAAATACATAGGATGCTTGGAGGAAAAAGAACCCTAACACTTATTTAGTTTTGCTGCTTTGATTTTAATTCCAAAATTTTTGGGATTAATCAACGACTAGTTCAAACCATTTACATAATTTTACATTGAAACAACTATTCCAGAATTTTGATTTCTTCTGCATATAATGTATTGATTAAGGAAGTAAAGGTGAAAATATTTCTCATTTTATTTCTTCATTATTTGTAAAATCCTCTGGGTAAAATTTTCTAGATGATACAAAATGTTTTACATTATTTCCTTCCTATTTGTTTGCCTAACCTCTGTTAATAGAAAGATTTAGTCTGATATGAATATTTGACTATATACATATATATGTATATAAATTACCAGAGATAATTATCAGAAAACAATGTCTTTAGACAAAGCTGAGTTAATAATGTTAATGGTCTTTCAATTCTGAATTTATTTATTCATAAAAATTGGTGAAGTTCCATTTTACCTACTATAACTGGTTTAGACACAAAAATAATTGCTAAATAAGCAAAACAAAAATTACTTAAAATAAGTAAGAGATTCTAGGATATTCAGTGCACCATATAATTAAAGAAATTTGCTATAATAATGGTGCATTTTGCACTTAGGTTATGCTAGCAATTTTTTTATGCACTATGGCATGGATTTTCTTTTTGAGGAATCTGATGCAAGGGCCCAATTCTGCTTTCATTTAGAGAAATTGCCTCAAAAAAGAACATGATTTGATCTCGTAAGATGTAATATTATAGATGAAGGATTTCATTTTTAGGATCTGTGTTGACTTATATTATGTATGCAAGCCTAGATTTATTTTATACCTCACTATTGGTTTAGCTCATGACAAAATGAATTAAACAACGAATAGGTTACAGATATTTCCCTCGGGATGGGGATATTTGATCTTTTTCTCCATTTTCTACATAATATTAAAATCAGCATCTCCTGAAACATGACAAATGCATTGTTTGCCTCAATATTTTTATTTTTGAAGAAATGTAATATGAAGCAAAGTAATGCCAAAGATTAAGGCCCTAATTAAACATGTTTACCCATTAACATTCCATTTAAGTCATTTTTATCCCATTTTAGGAAATATAACCCATGTGTATTTGAACAGCCCTGATAATCCTCCTACACACAGTCAGGGAGAGACGGTAACAAAGGAATAGCAATACAAAACAGAGAACAATTCTGCTTGATTTTCCATTGCAGTCATTTTATCAGGGACAGGGAATATTTTACAGTCGTGTGCAGATGAAGGTTGCATGCATTCCCCAGCATTAAATTGTGGTAGAAAATGAAAAACCTAATAGCATTTTGATGTATTCCAGTTAGGTTTTCCATTAAGAGAAAAAGGTGATATGTTCACACCATTTGTCAGGAAAAGAAGAAATGAAGAAAATGTTGACAATTTCATTACACTCTGGTTATGGGGTGATCTGAACTTACCTATTACCAGATAAAAAAAAAAAAAAAAAAAAAAGAAAAACTATTCAAGATATTATTAGTTGAAAACATTGCTGTTTATAGTTACTTTAACTTCTGCTGCAACTGTAGTTGATATAGCAGTATGAGCTGCAGATTTTAAAAGAGAGATTTCATATCATTCACAGCCTTGATATTAAAATCTTGTATCCCTTTGAATGACATAGTCCCATACTGTTGAACAGTTTTCTGATAAACCCAGTCATTCACAAATATACCAGAGAGTATAAAAGGTGCTTCTAAGTCTATTGCTCTTTTTCAAGCTTGTATTTTTCAAGAATTTTTTTTCTACTAGTTCACTTCTCTCTCCTCTCCTCTCCTCTCCTCTCCTCTCCTCTCCTCTCCTCTCCTCTCCTCTCCTAAGAATATATCCCCAGAGGAAATAGTGGCCGGACATTTCATAACAAAGTTTAAAAAATGTGTATTTGCCGGGTGCAAGGGAGTTAAGCTGTAGCTTCAATCTCCCCAGCTGGAAAAACTATCCTAAAAAGCATGTTTAATTAGGTTTTACTATAAGTTTCACAGAACTTAGTATGACATATAATAAAATTAAGAACAGATATTTCGGTGCAGTGGTGTTTATAGCTGAGGTCTTTGGTATTTCTATAATTACGTATCAGAAATTGATCTTGAAGAAAATATATTTGGGAGACAAGCATATTGCAACATCAGCACAATGTATTCTGTTATTTCTTACTTTCAAGATACCTAATAAAGACCTATAAACTAAAAATAAAAAATATAAAATTAAAATTTTAAAAATTGAAAATACAAAAAAAAAGAAAGTTCAAAATTAAAATAAATTTTAAAGAATAAAAGTAAAAGTAAAAGATTGATTTTAAAAATAAAATATTATTAATAAAAATAAATTAAAATAGAAAATTAAAAATTAATAAAATATTAATTTTCAAATTCATAACATAAAAGAAAACTTTAATATAAATTTAAAAAAATGAAACCCACAAAAATATTTTAAAATTTAAAAATAAAATATTTTAAATAAAAAAAATAAATAAAACCTGCCCTGGCCCCCAAAAAATAATAGTCCTGAAGCGTATATAAACCTGCAGGTAGTGAGACCCCTGCTGTAGAGGCTTCACAGCTCTTTTCTCTGCTCTACCCTTGTTTGAGAACAAAGTTAGTTTGAGGGTTATTTTTACTGTGAATAGAATAGTATGAGTTTCTCTTAATGCTCTACTAATATCATGGATAATGCAAAGCCAACCAAAATCAGTCATAATTTCAACGTATCCTGCATTTAAATATAACTTTGTAGTCAAAATAGCACAAAAAATAAATATAATTATGGTTTCTTTATATTTGTTTATGCGAAGGATCAGAAGAAACACTTTGTTTGCTGTGCATAGAGGATTTGGTCCAAAATCCACAGAAGTCAATGGTGAGTGGAAGGGCCCCATTTGATTTCTTGTGGTTTTTCATCAGGTTCTCACAGGAGAAAGATATCTTTGCATGTTAAGCATATGAAGAAAACAGGAGAATTGTATGCTCCTGTCTTTCCCTTATTCTTTTGAACAAAGTTAGGGTGTAATTGCATGCCAAGGAATTATTTTCCTGGTGGAAAGCATTTAATTTCAGGGGCAAACTACCAACAATGCAGCATTTGACGAGATAAAATTACTGATTCAAAATTGCCAATAAAATGATTCACCCCTAATATTTACTTGTTCTAATTTCTTGCTGCTTACTGGACCTGATTGCACCTGGACACAGTTCAAGAAAAAATATGTGCATGAGAAACTGGAAAAGAGAGAAAATTTAGCTGCCCAGTGACTATCCCTCTTTGGTTTGACAAGAAGGTGGGAGGGGGAGTTGCATCTGAAAGCTATGGACCTAGAGGCAGGCATACTTTAACAAAGAAACAGTGGAAAGCACTTGTCATATCATGCTACTAATCCTTAAAGCATTAAATATAGGTTGCTAAAGGAGACAGCAAAAATCTGCATTACTAAAATCTTTCATGTATTTCTACAGATGTAGGTGGAACCAGTTGTAGCAGTCATTGTATTAGTGAAACAGATGTGATTAATAATGCAAGAAAATAATTTATAGGTAACTCTTGAAACATATGTGTATGGATTGACATCCAGTCTATTTGTGAAAAGATTGTGAATCTTTGGAAAATAAAAAATATGGAATTATGGCTTCTTCCTTTCCTTTAGTAGGCCAAAAGTGACACACTAAGGAATTCCAAAGATCAGTGTTTGTCTTCATAAAATCAATCTGCATTGTAATTTTTAAAAAAGACTTAACCTAAAGTTAAACAATTTGTTATAAAAATATCTATCACCAAGCAACACCGTCATATGTTTTCCTTCCTAAAATAACCCTCTAAGTTAATAGTAACAAAACTCCTGCATTAAGAAAATAGTACAATCACAGAACCGACAGCTATCCAATATCAAAGTTAAAGACTTTAACTAGTCTCGCAATCGCATATTTTCTTTTCACAAACAGTCATTGCCTTATTGAGAGATCAGGATTGACCAGGCTTTAGGGATGAATCAATTTTATATTGTAAGCAAGTATTTAGGAACCTGGCAGATGTATGGAAGGAGGTTCATAGTCTTTGCTGAAGGCAACTGTATGTTGCTCCTGGATAATTTGGTTCCATGGTCAGCAGTGGGAAAGCTACAGAAGCGTGAAACATGTTTCTTCTTCTGCAGACTATATTGCCTGCAAACACCTACAAACTCTCATACAACATTTCCCTCTGCTAACAAACTTTGAGACTGCAAATGGAAACACATGAAAGACTAGAAATACTGGAAATAGCATTTCATAGGCTAATTTAACTCTGGCATTCCTGTTAGTGTTGTGAGTGTAAAAAACCTATTCATAATTTTTGGTAAAGAAATGTAATTTCCTGCTACATTTCCAAACAGAAATTTATTTTGTGTTAGCATGCACAGAGTTCATCAGCACAGAGACCTTTCAGACGACATGAGCACTGTTATCTGCCACTTGACCTAAAGTACATAGCCATGAGCAGCAGTATATCAGCCTCTACTTCGTAAAGCGATTCTTGCAGAGAAGTGGCATTTACTTTGCCATGTTTCACAGTGTGGGAAGTACAGTTTGTGGTTCAATGAGCAATTTCTTTCTTCCACTTTTCAGCTCAGAGCTGACTCAGTAGCTCCTTCTTTCTTTCCAGCCTGTCCACTTTCTGGTCTTCACCATATTCCTACCAGCCAGAGCTCATTTCAGGTTTAGTTGCCATAGCAGGTTCTTGGCTTCAGCAGGGACATCAACTTATTATCCGAACACTAGTGCCAGTCCTCCACGGTTTTCTCTTTCCAGGACTCTTTTCCTCTTTTGGCTGTTCCAATCTTGTGTTGTTCCAACCTTTGCCTTTTGTTATGTTCATTCTCATCCTAAAATCCCCTTACCTCATTTCCTTTTTTTCCTTATTATTCAACAATCTGTAGTTTATTTTTGTTTTTTTCTTTCCATTTCTTAGTGAGAATATTTTTCAAATCTCTGGAAATCAAGCAAGGTAGATACAGAAGAGATGTTGCGTTTACTCTTACTTCTGAGTCTCACTAATATAGCTTGCAGCAATGTGGAACAAGTTGCTTGGACATTTATTCCATCTTGCAATCACAAGGTAGAGTCTGACCATTACAAATCATATATCCAGAGAATTTTGCATAAAAAGTCTAACAAGTACTGCTGACCATGTGTAAAGTGAGTTTTACATGCCTTCAGAAAAGACATATTGTGGACAGTAAATTGTCCTACACTAAGTTTAAATTCTTTTCTCAGAAATACAGGTACTACACATATATATGGACATCCTTAGTGGAAAATTGCAGCTTTTAATGTATGAATCTAACATGTTTTGTCCAATTTTATTCTGAACATTAATAAAATAGATTTTCTGATTGTTTAATCGAATTTGAATGCAAGACTGATATTTGTAATAAAAAGAATTTTCCTGCAGACTTAGTTTGGCAAAGTTCTATCTAAGTGAAAATTGCAGCCTTTAATGTCATGTTTTTCCTTCACTATCAGTTTGACATGCCCTGTACTACCTCTTCCAACTATTCCAACCATGCTCTAAATACCAGACCACTTTTCCTCTGCCTGTAATAGAAAGAGGCTTTTTCAATAAGTGCAGACTGGCCTGAGCCTTAACAAGATGTTTTATTGCATGTTTCCTCTCTTCCTTTCAAAGGTTTTGGTTGTCCTTCCCCTCAGCTGAGGTCCTGGGGACAGGTGTTTTGTTGGAGTGTGTTCATGCCCTCTCTTGGAAGATGCTCAAACTGAAAAATAGCCTTGTGGCAATTGCACCAGCAGTTAAACAATTTAAGATAATTTAATATGCATCTCAATGGATTAAACAACTCAAAGTTGAAATTATCAACAATGATATTACAGGAATCATCACATCTAAAGCCATTTTTTTATTATTCATTAAAGCACCTTAGAACATTCTTGCTTTACTCTGTCAGTTCTCACAAAATGAAACTTTTTCTTATATGTGTGATAGGGTATTAATCCACCAAAGGATTCCACTGTGGTTGTTATGTAAGTTTGCATCTTGAATGCATCTGGCTACCTCTGAGAGAAAATAAACAATGGATTTGTCTTGTTTTCTTGAGACTAGCAGGATAACTGCCACTCTTTCCTACCTCTGAGCTTTTTCTTCCTTTTTTTATGTGTTTGTGGGTGATTGCTAGGCTAAAAGGTGATGTGCTGTATTCTCAAGGCTGGGATATTTGCAATACTGCTGCTGAGCTCAGACCTTAGACATGGACTGGATAAGCTTTTGATAACTCTCTGATATTTGACTGGAAAGTTATGTAGGAAAGCAGTAGCAATCACTAAGCACCTTCTCACTTGTAGGATTTAATTCCTCTAGCAGACATAAGTAAAGCAGGGTATGTGTTCTGGGTTGGGTTTTTCATGGGAATTTCTTCCCATCTGTCATTTGCAAAAGATGCTGGGAGAAGGGAGTGACACCTGGGGAGGATGAAGAAGAGGTAATTGAGTTAATAAAAGATGTGGCCGAGTGCCTTGGCAAACCATTGAAAAGGTTCTGAGAGAGGGGAGAAGCAGAGTGGTTTGGCAGATTCTTAGCTGGGGGGTCTGGGCAGTCTTTGCCCAGCTTGGAGGGGAGATGATCGTGGTGTTTGGTGCTGGACCTCTCCTGCCCAGGGGGACTCACTGCAACAGAGGAGCCTTCCTTGCCATTAGTGGGCTAGCTGTTCACGGGAGCAGCTGGTGGACTGGGACTTTTTTAGCACCTGCACTTGCCAGGACAAACCCTTGCCATCTCTATGGGTGCTTAAGGGGAAAACTGAGCCCTCACCTCCTCCCTCTCTCCAGAGGGATCCCCTCTCAGCTGCTGACTGGAACCTTGGCTGCTGCTGCCGTGGCCAGGACACCGCTCCGGACAAGTACAAGCCAGGTGACTCCTGCACTCCCTCTCCCCCAGTCTGGCAGTGCTCACTTCTGCCACCCTCCAAGGCTGCCTGAGCCAACATCCCTGTAGCCTTGGAGGAGTCACTGCACTCCCTCTGCCTCCGCATTAGCCACCAGTTGTTGTCATAACGGCACCAAAGGGGAAATTGCTTGAAGAGCGAGAAAAGGCTGTCATTGTTTTTTACTGGATTCTTTTTGTTGTTGCTCTTATTGTTTGTATGTCTTGCTGTATATATATATATTTATATATGTATATGTATATGTATATGTATATGTATATGTATATGTATATATAAAATATCTTCATATCTTTGACTGAAAGCCTCATAATTTAAAATCTAAAATAACTTGGAGGGAGGGGGTAACTTTTTGCATTCCAGTAAGGTTCTCACCTTCCTTGGCAGTCACTTCTCTTTTAAACTGGGGCAGTATGCTGTGTATATTTTTTCATACAGTATCATAAGTATCCAGCTTAGGCTCTAGGCATATATATGACTTAGACGAGAGACAAAGTCAGTGAAATCCATCATAACACTTCAGACTGATTTCTACATCTGTTGAAGTTCACTAAGACCTTCAGCTTTACAAACATCACTTTCTTAATCTGCTTCTCAAAGACATTGTTAGATACTGATCCTTTAATAGATAATTTAATCAGAAAGATAAACCTATTTTGCCTGGTAATACAGGGAATAGGAAAAATATATCAGGAGAAATTTTATTTCTGCAAATCTTCAAACTAGAATAAACCAGAAAATTTCTCATTCATTCTCCACGATATTTTCTTCTCTTACAACTAGACCTTTGCAACTAGAAAGCAAAGAAAATTTAATCTATGTGTATTTTAAGATCCCACAAGGAAATGTGAAAAAAATCACCCACTTAACTTTTATTTATGAAAAATGACTTTGTGGTGTCTTAATGCTTTTTTTTAGGGAACCATTTGGATTATTAGCTCATACTTAGTGTTTTGTTTGCCATGTACACCTCAGCATCAACTAATCAGACTTTATTCTTGAACACTCTGAATTGCCTGTAGCACTTCATTTCAGCAGGCAAACTGACTCACACTGACAGGAAACAATATGAGGCTTTCCCCGAAGGGACCATCCCATAATATCAATACAAGTATGCAGTCATTAGCTAGTCAGGGAACATCTAACAATTACATTAGTCAAAGCACTTTACAACATTTAGTTTTGTAGAGAATCTGAGATTCCAGCTCTGAAGTTATGCCAAGCATAACAACCAAATTTAAAAACACTGTTTTGTTGTAAAAAATAATAATTTGAGGAAAATCATGTTGTTGAACTAGTTAAAAATATTTTTAAATTTTCTTACATATATTTGCCTCACTAAAAAAAATTAGCATGGTTTTTCTCTTTTAATTCTAAGGCAAAAATGGGTAACTAATGACAGAGGAATAACCTGAGTAAGGATGGGTAAAATCATTTGCATAAAAAAGGATAAAAAGTAACAGGAATCCATAAATTTCTTACTTCACCTTAAGAGTACATACTTCCTACAAAAGCTCAGTGAGTTACTAAAGTACAGCATTTTTATACAAAACAGTCTGAGAATATGCATGTATAGAAACATTAATATTTAAATCTCAATAGCAGCATATATTATTAAGCATTTCTACTCTTTCTCATAGAAGGCCTTAGAGGCTTCATGCCATTAAAAAAAAAATAACATGATCTCAGGCCTTCATTCAGGGACTTGTGCAGCAGCCCCAAGATTTGTCATGACCCAGAAGGCCCTGGAGCCAACCAGGCAGTGCTGGGAGCAACTAAAGGAGGTTTAAAAGTCTCCAGGGTCCACAAGTGGCCCAGAGGGTGGCATGTCAAGGTGTGCAAGAAGAGCTTCTATTTGCCCATCAAGAAGGAGCCAATAGAAGTAACAAACTAACTTGGTAGCTGCTAAGAAAGAGCAGAGAGATCTTTTTAGGCCCAGTCTTATTAGTGTACTAGTTTAAGCTTCCTTAGTTATGGATTCCAGTCAAGCTCAGTCCATGGTAGCTGAGGGAGTCACTGAAGCAGCCAAGTCAGAGGCCTCCAGCTGGGCAGATCTGCTATTAGTAGATGTATCTGTCTAGGTTGCAGGTTGCCAGCAGTGCCTGATGACTCTTTGCAAGGCTGGTTCAACAGACAGTTGTTTTGCAGGTGTGCTGTGGTTGAAAAGCTGTGTTGCCACGTGAAGGAGTTACAGGAAGAAGTGAACAAGCTAAATACAAGCAAATAAGCAAGAGATTAACAGGCTATTCTCAAGGATGCTACAGTCTCAGTCTGGAAATCTAGAGTGATCTGTTGGATGGTTACAGGCTCTTCAGCAGGGATAGGCAAGGCAGAAGCAGGAGGAAGCATTGTATGTAACAAAAGGGTTAGAATGTATGGAGTTCACAGCTGACATAGTTGGGAGACTCTGAACAAGAATCAAGTGGCAAACAAATAATGTGGCTGTCATTGTGGGAGCCAGTTCTTTGAGGAACTAAAGGACATTTTCAATTCAACTGCCCTTGTCCTTTTGGGGGACTTCAACTCATACGAAATTAACTGGAAGCATTTCACAGCTGGTAAAACCTGGGTTAGAAGATTCCTAAAAAAACCTGGATGACAGCTTTATAGAACACGTCATAAAGGAACCGACTTGGAAAGATGCCTTCCTTGATCTCCTGCTTCGCAACAGCGTTGTTCTCATGAGCACAGTGGAGATTGGCAGCCATCTTGGCCACAGTGACACTGGAGTGTTCGAGTTTAAAGTCCCTGTTGACCGAAAGAAAAGTGCCTGCAAAAATTCAGCTCTGGACATGAGGAAAGCAGACTTCAGACTGCTCAAGAAATTAGTTAGTAAGGTTCCTTGCGAAAATGTTTTTGCAGATGCTGGGGTCCATCAGCGCTGATCACTTTTTCAACATCACCTCCTAAGGGCACAGGAACAGGCAATAACCAAATTGGGAAGTTAAGCAGGTCAGGCAGAAGGCCAACTTGTCAGAGGAGGAATGTTCTCTTTGAAAATAGGGCAAGAAAGAACTATGTATGCCCAGTGAAAGCAAGGTCAGGTGACATGGGAAGAATACAGAGATGTTGCTTGCCACTGTACTGAGAAAATTAATGCATCCAAAACTCAACTGGAGTTCAACTGGCCCAGAAATGAGTGTGACAATAAAAAGAGGTGTTTTCATTTCTATTAATGGCAATAGACAGTGTAAAAATAACATTGACCCATTACAGATGGTCACCTCATAAACAGGGACAGAGACAAAGCAAAGATGTTTAACTCATACTTTGCCTTTGTCTTCAACGTGATTGAGGGAGGAGTTTCAGTGTCCTAATCTAGAAGACCATGACTGCGAGAATGGTCAATTCCAAGTTAAATGTGAAACTGTGTAGACTCTGCTGCTCCATTTGTATCTCTACAAATCTATGGGACCTGATGAGATTCAGCCAAGAATCCTCAAAGATCTGGCTGATGTCATGATGATTTTTGAGCAATCTTGGGAATCCAGAGTCCCCACTGACTGGATACTGGTGAATGTTGAATATGAGTCATCAGTGCCCTGGCATCTAGGAGGGTCAGCTGTGTCCTGGGGTGAATCAGGCACAGCATCGCCAGCTGGGCAAGAGAGGGGATTGTTCTACTCTGCTCTGCACTGGGGCAGCCTCACCCCAAGTCCTGTGTGCAGTTTTGGGCACCACAATACAAGACAGATATAAACAGCAGTTAGCATTCAAAGGTGACAAAGATGGTGAAAGGCCTTGAGGGGAAGCCTATGAGGAGCAGCTGAGGGTTTATGCAGTCTGGAGAAGAGAAGACTGAGGGGAGACCTCATTGCAGTCTACAACTTCTTTGTGAAGACAAGACGAGGGACTAACACTGATCTCTTCTCTGGGTGACCAGGGACAGGGCCTGAGAGAATGGTCTGATGTTGTGTCAGAGGAGATTTAGGTTGAATACTGGAAAAAGGTAAGTTCTTCACCCAAAGAGTTGTGGGGCACTAGAACAGGCTCCCCAGGGAAGTGGTCACAACACCAAGTCTTACAGAGTTCAAGAAGTATTTTTTACAAGGCACCAGTTTCAACAATAAACAATCTCAGTCACACAGTGTGATTCTTGAGGATGATCCTGTGCCAGGCCAGGGGTTGGATTTGATCCTTGTGGGTCCCTTACAACTCAGCATATTCTGTGATTCTGTAATACTGCTTGGCATGAAGCCATGTGCCTTTAGGGGCTTTAACCACTGCAAAATGTTGCAGTACATCTTGCCAACACCTCTAAAGCTGGTCTCTGCTCTCTACATTGATGTCCCAGATTGCTGAGACAAGGATAAGGCCTCACTCTTGTTATCTTGGCATATGATGTAGTGAAGAACTTTTTAAAGCATTTCAGAGACAATATTAACTGACCAAAGATATACCAGTGTCAGCAGCAACATTGTTGAAAGCTGCTCAGGTATTTCCTAATAAAGTCAGCAAGAAAACCTGAAATGGTTTCTGTTCAACAGAGAGCCATGAATCTCATAAAAGTAAGCCCTTACAGGTCAAGATCTAAATGCCCTCCTCAACTTTTCACTAAGGTGGTCTGGGACTCAGATATAAAATATTTGGAAATGCTGAAGACACACTCTAGTATATACTCCCATGCAATAGCATGCTGAAGCATCTACTGTAATTTGGAATAAACGTAATGCTGGAAAAGAAATCAGATGGCAATGAATTGAACTGACTTAGATATGCACACCAGGAGCAAAATGCCTGGCATTTCGTCACAGGACAACATTTCAGCAATTCAGGTTTTGCCAGGAACAAGTTACCACTATCATATGCAGTCTTAGAAACACCTGGCAGGATTTCAGTGCTGCTGTTATCTCTTGCCTCCCTGAAGGCTCCCAAACTGGTAAAATAAATGCTCTGCCAAGCTGGTGATGGAGCACTGTAAAACCTATGATGGGTGAGTTGAAATATGTTCAGCTGCAAGCTTACAGTCTGATTTAAACCACATGGAGACCGTATAGACCTATGTATTATCAGATACACCTTTAAAAGTCTCAACTCCAGCATCTTGTGTATTTCCAGGTTCACTGGAAAATTCTTTAAAACACCAGAGTGGTACTTCAGAGAAGGAATTTTTTTTCTTCAGTTTCTTGTTAAACTACTTTGAGTTCTTGCATGTGGTATTATCAATAGTATTTCCTTCCCTTTTCTTTTTGATAACAATACCATAAATATCTCAAAGGTTAATGATAAGGAATTCCTCAATTTTTCAGATTTTTTTCTTACTTTCAAATTAAGAGGAAAATATGAAATGCTTTTAAGTGAGATTTTTGTTCCCAGAATTAGAAAATCATTTTTTATTATGATTTTTCATTTTGCTTCTACTTCTTCATGGCACAAGTATGGGATTGGCAACAGAAGTAAAAGAACTACTGGTTCCTAAAGAAAAGGTTCTACTTCATTTTTTTCAAGATGTTCTGCTATTTTACCAGTTATGGCTATTCATAGTTATTGCTATTTTAGTACTACTTTAGTGCTACAGGTACCTACAAATGAGGTCATCCCTCTGTATTTTGTTTCTGGTTGTATTGTAACAAAATATTATATGACAACACTAATTATTAACAGCCATGGGAAATAATGACCCAAACTCTTTCACACATTTGCAAAGTGGTTAATTTCAACAACCTGGCAAATTTTAGATACTTATAGAAATACCTCAAGGTCATAAGAAGACAGTCAAATTAGGCTTTAAAAAAGTGTCATTTTCTACAATCTAAGGTGGAAAAGTCGTAAACTTTTCTTTTTTTAATGCAGGTGCGGGAGAAGTGAATAATATGGGAAAACTGATCCTCAGGATGTCTCATTTTTATCCTGATTGGCCAGTCTTTGATTGCATTTATGCTGCTTACTTTTAGCTTCTACCTCTTGCTTGCCTCATTTTATAAACTTGTCATTAGAATGGTGACTGGTCTTTGGCTGAATGTTATATAAGAATTCTCTCCATTTATGTTTCAAATTAATTGAATTTGTCTTCCAGAAAAAAAACAATATTTCCGTTCTTTCTTATAAAAAATGTAATAGAAAATAATAATGATAAAACCTTTACCACCTCATTCCTAGATTTGCTGTTCACACATGCTGGCTGACTAAAAAAAACAATATATGGTGCTTGTTAATGAATGCTGAAATTCATCAATACTCTGCTTATGTCCAGTATTAATATACTGATGAAGAAAAATTGGAGTTCTCCTCTGAACTGCTTTGGTTCTTAACATTTGCACCATAAAATCAAGCTTCTAGCCTCTCCAGTATATATTTGTTTTACAACCATAGTGAAATGTCAGAAGATAGTGATGAGACTAACTTTTTCTGACCAGTGGACTTTTTCTTTTCCCTTTCTCCCAGAGGCTCACACCAACACTTTTCAAAGGAGCTAAGGGAATATACTTATTTCTTTTTACAATGGAGACATTCTTTAATTGAATGGACATGTGAAAACAGCTCTTTAAACTCCAAGATACATTCCTTTTTCTGTTCAAGGGAATATTTTTTCTCCTATCTGTTGGACTCAATGAATACATAGGTACTGAGAAAGTTAAAAATGTCTATGCCCCTTCTAATTGTCTAAGTATCAACCCAGGTTTTGGATTTAGGTTTGTTTTTTTTTTTTTAAATCTGGGTCACAAAGAAAGGACTGCATGCACCCAGGAGAGAAAAAGGATAATGAATCTCATCCAGTATCCAATACTGTACAAAGGAGAAAAAAAATGCACTCAGCAGATTAAAATGATATATGCAAGAATACCCTGGAAATGATGTGTTCAGTCTTTATGTATGAATTAAAGCCTTCATTTTCTAATAGCTTATTCTAATTTCCCTGTGTGGTTAGTACGGTAGACCTTAAGCTCAAGAAATTATTAAAGAAAAAAAATCTCTTTTGCTCTAGGATGTAATCCTTCCATTCATAGATACCAATAGATTGGTCAAGTGGCAAAGACTAAAGAAGCTATAAAAAGACTAAAGAAGGCTATAAAAAGAGTATGTAGAGGAATTTCATTTCCCCACAAGCTTGTGACATCATAGCTGTATTTTTAGTGAAGTCTTATCATTATTTAATGTCTGGAGCAAATTAGCATGTCTATATCTGAACATATGACTTTTGAAAAGAGATAGCAATATGCCCATGTATCTGAAGCACGGACCATAGACCATGACCATGGTAATCATCACAATTTCAGCAAAGGTAGGATTAAAGAAGAACTGCCATTACCTTGTTATAACTAAAGATCTATATTCATACCAATTATAACATGAAAATGCAACATATATTATACTAATAAAAAAAGACCTACAAAAGGTATATTACATTAAACCTAAGTTAAAAGTAGTGTGGTAAAATAAATGAATGGAAACTCAACTACAGTTTTCAGGCAGTGACACCAAAACTTTCCTAGTTGCTTCCCACCTGTGTGTTCTACTTTCTTATTATCTAAGAAAGAAAGGTGTTATGAAAATATACAGAAAGATGTTTGTTCAAAAAAGCATGTAAGGGGAAAGCACAGTACCACAACATTTAGGAACAGTCAAGGAGATGACAAAAGCAACTTAAATGCAGCCTGTTAAAGTTTACAGTGAGTGTCCTGACATTATTTACATTAACACTACTAAAATTTTGTCAATATTACTATTAAAAATATTTTCATTAATTCTATAAGAAAACAACACCTAATTCACCACAAGAGCATCAATAATGCCTTCTTTGGGTTTGAGACATCAGAGAGACTGTAAAAAAAAGAGGAAGAGACAGACTTAATGTTCAACTATATTCGCTCTAAACCTACAAAACAACAGCTTTTGAGCTTCTCTGCCTTCCTTTTGCCAAGTTATATCACAGTAGTCACCTTAAAATCACAGAGTTCTTGCATTTACAGCAAGAACTGTTTATACTAGATTTCTTAAAGTTGCAACATTTTATATCATTTAGGTCATCTCTGCTTTTAGGCAGTGAAGGCAGGGTGACGAAGATGTAAGGAATTCCAGGCACTGTTTTATGCTGTGATGTTCATTAAGCTAAGCCACAACTTAGATTCATAGATTTCAGGGCCAGAAGAGGCCATGACTATCATCTAGCCTGACCTCTTATTATAGCAAAGGGCAAAAAATGTCAGTCTCTAATTGTGGCTTTGCGTTCTTTTCCCTGGTCCCAGGCAGCTCTGGAGACCCCGGCTAAAGGTGCTGTTTCTCGGCAGGACCAGGGCACCGCATGGCCCGGGCGCTGTGGTGTTCTGCACACTGGTGGGGGCTAGCTGCTCTTCGTGACCATCGCTGGAGCGAGGCAAAGAGGCGAAGGAGGCACACCTTGTCCTTGCGGTGGGCTGGAGAGGGTTTATTGTCGTGTGGAACTGCGATGGAGAACCATGGCCGCTCCCTAGCGCCGCATGGACACAATGCCCCTGAACAAAGGGGCACGTGGGGTTTTATAGGGGGCGGGCCAATGGGGGCGGAAACCCCCCTTGCCCAATGGCGACAGACAATGGGGGAGTGACGTGGACTATGGTAACCAATGGGAACACGACAGGGGTGTGTGCTGGGTTCCGGGACGAATGGGAATGCAGGGGTGGGGTAACAGACACAGAACTCTCAGGAGTGGACGAGGGGGTGGTTACAGGACTGGCATGGTGATGCTCCAATGGTAAGAGACCCGGAGCGGACCACCACGGGGGGAACATGGGGGTACGCAGGGGTACACAGAACCGGCTAACTAACATATATCAGAACTCCTAATCTGAATCGAAAGCTGGGATGCAACATGTAATTTTGAAATCAAACCCATACCTATGGTTTGAGATATAGTACATCTTCCAAAGAGACATGCAGTCTTAATTTAGAGATTTGAGGTGATAGAAAATCCATTACTTTCACAGGTAAATTGTTCTAATGCTTCATTACTCTCAGTGCTAAAAATGTGCACTTTACTTCTCAGTTGAATTTGCCTATCTTTAAACTACTGCCAGTAAGAGCAAAAAAACCCCCAAACTTTTCTCTTCTAAATTAAATTTAGTACTACTAAAAAAAATTATATTTTACTAGGACTTTGTCATCAAGATTGGGCCCAATCTTCTGTAAATGTAAATTGACTAAGTTCTTCTTCTGTTCAACTTGAATCAGTCCAATAATTTTTACTCAATTTTTCTGATATTATCAAAGAACAATTACCTAAATATTGTGTTGTTATTTGAAATGCAATGCTATCTTTTTCTTCATGTTGTGTCCTTTGTTTTATGTATTTAAGGATCACGTTCCCCATCATAGGAAGATGATTAGGATGGCCTACAGTCAATGATTTCCAGAATGTTACCTTGTAAGTGTGACCAACATGCCTTGTTCCTAGGTGTCATGCTTACTAAAAAACATTGTGAAAAGGATCCCATCTTACAAATCAACACTTCCTATGGATCTGACTCTGTCACTAGCTTTCACTCAAATATTTTTTTAACTGTTTGCACATTTTGTCATTTCTGATTTTGTATTCACCTTCTGGTAACTATGTTTAACAGATTGGCCTAAAAATATGTCTACATAAGATGCTGTTAAGCCATTATTTAATCTCTTAAAAAAATTCCTTTTATAAGCCACCTACTTTTGTCCATAGACAGTATCAATGTAAAAAGATTTTTTTCAGTAATGCGGAATGCTTTGGAAACATTTTATGAATTTATATGAATGTAGTTTACTTCATCAGACAGGTTTATTATTTTAGAAAAAACACTCAGCTAGGTCGATTAGGCATGTTTTTTGTGTAATCATGTTGGTGGATATAAATACTTAAAATTGTCAGCTAGTTTCTGTCACTATCTATATTACACAGATATAGCAAGAAGAAGTCCTATGAAGGCCATATGTGTAGCATTCTCTATGCCTATAGCATGGACATCACCCTAGTAATACTATACTATATCAGCTATTGATCAGAAATAGTTTTTTTCCTCTACAGGCTCTTGGAGTTTTTAATACCTAAAGAATGAGTATCCTCTAAAGAGCCTCTAATGAGTCTCCTTAACTCTGCTTTGCCTTTCACTTTGATGATCATCATTATACTCAAAATTATAAATCATCTGTAGCCCAAAGTCCTGATTACCTTATATTGGAACACATCTAGACAGTAAACTGGGTTTTTTTCAAAAATTTTAAGACTATGCTGCACCTTTAATCATCATGAAAATTTTCAGACATCACCCAGAGTTCTGCTGGTGACTTGAGGGCACAATCAAATCCAAGATGGGTAACATTGTGCTTTGATGTAGGACTTGTTTATTTTTATGTGAAAATTGTTGTATTGATTAGGATTGTATTTGGCAAAAGTCATTTTGTATATACAAAATGAATCATAGAATAGAATCAGAATAGTTTATATTGGAAAAAACCTTTCAGCTTAGCGACTCCAATTATAAACCAAACACTGCCAAACCCACCCCTAAACCATGTGTCTAAGTGCCACATCTACACATATTTTAAATGTGTACACAGCTCCAGGGATGGTGACACAACCACTTTCCTGGGCAGCCTATTCCAACGTTTCATGACCCTTTCAGTGAATAAATGTTTTCTAATATTCAATCTAAATCTCCCCTGATGCAACTTGAGACCATTTCCCCTTTGTCTTGGTTGTGACTGGGAAGAAAAGACCAACCCCCACCCCACTAGAATCTCCTTTCAGGTAGAGAGCGATGAGGTCTCCTCATATCTTACTTCTCTCCAGACTAAACAACCCCAGCTCCCTCAGCTGTTCCGCATATGATTTTTTTTTTCAGATTTTTTCCAGCTTTCCAGCTTTTCTCTGGACATGCTCCTGTTATATATAGCCCAAAAATGAACACAGCATTCAAGATGCAGCCTCACCAGCACCAAGTATGGGGGATGGGGGATTGGTCACAGTCCTGGTCCTGCTGGCCACACTATTTCTGATTCAAGGCAGGACATCATTGGCCTTCTTATCCACCTATGCAATCCACTGGCTTTTGTTCAGCTGGCTTTTGACCAGTACCCCCAAGTCATTTTACACTGGGCAGGACAGACATTAAGGACTGCCTGCCAAGGAAGCCTCTCAACCAGTCTCTTAAAAAGGCTAAAATGTGTCCTGTGATTGTCCAAAGTGGCAGTTCTGATGACCCCCCTTCTTAATTCTCCCATCATTGGAAACTATGTCATTCCATGATTGATATGCCCAGGCTGGCCTCCATCCACCACATTACCCACGTGTTCTCTTCACAAGCAAAAGGTCCACAAATGCACCTTTCTTCATTGTCTAACTCACCAGCTGTGTCAGGAATTTATCTTGAGCCCACTCTTGGATCCTTCTAGAAGTCTTCCCCTCTGGTGTACTCTATTCGCAGCAACTTGGTAAATTGAAGTAGCCTATGAGAAGTGCTAGCAATTTTGAGACTTACCTGCTTACAGAATATATTTTCTACTTCTTCATCATGGTTAAGTGGTCTTAAAAAGCTCCCACCATGATATCTACTTTGTTGGCATTCCCCCATGTCTCATCCATAAACATTCAAGACTAGTGTTGCCATCATTAAATTCTAGAAAACTGAAACTCTCCCTAACACACAGGACTACCCTACCACCTCTCCTTCCTTGTCTATACCTTCTGAAGAGTTTATAGCCATCCATTGCAGCTGTCCAGTTTCTGTGATGTCACCCTGTTTCCATGATGTCAGCTATGTTACAGTTTTCCTGCTGCACTGTGGCTTCTAGCTCTTGGTTGTTTCCCATGCTGTATGCATTGGTGTAGTTGTACTTCAGTTGGGCTATTAATCCCACTTTCTGGGGAGACTGAGACCCTAATTCCTTTGGGATCCTTCTCAGGCACTTCTGTGTTTTCTAACATATCAATAACATTTTGCAGCTTTGCTGCTGCATCGATCTCCAAATACAAAACAGAGCATTTTTTGCTAAACACAGTGATGATAATATGCAGATGTTTTTCATTTGCTGAGCAGGGCTTACACAGATCCAAGGCCTTTTCTGCATTTCATACTGCCATGCTGGCAAGGTGTGGGGGTTTGCTTGAGATGCTGGGAGGAGACACAGCAAGGACAGGTAACTCAACCTGACCAAAGGTATATTCACTACAATATGACTTCATGCTCAGTATATAAACCTGGAGAGATAAGGAAGAAGGATAAAAAACTCGGAATAATGTCATTTGTCTTTACAAGTAACTGTTATGCATGATGGTGTCCTGCTCTCCAGGAGATGGATGAACAGTTGCCTGCCTACTGGAAGCAGTAAATTAATTCCTTGTTTTGCTTTGTTTGTGTGGGTGTCTTTTACTTTCCCCATTAAACTGTCTTCATCTCAACACATGAGTTTTCTACCTTTTACCCTTCTGATTCCATCCCCAGTCCTGATAGGGAAGTGATTGGCTGTGTGGTATTTGGCTGCAGGCTGGAGTTAAAACATGACACCCTGCTAACTCCTGTGCAGAGATCCTTTCCCCCCTTTGAGACAGGTGTATCCTGTCTGTTGCCAGCAGGACTGTGTCATGTAAACTGATCTGTCATCAAAACTGCAAAGTTCTGATGGTGACACTGGGCTGGGAGCCATGTATTGATATAATAGTTCTTACTGTTTCTTCCATTATCATTCTCTACAGCTTGAAGGACAGAGGAGAACACTATTTGGGCTCCTGATCCTTCAACACTCATTCTAAGGCCCTGAAGTCTCTCTTGATAACCCATGGAACTCTTGCTGCTCCCTACCTTAAAAAGCAACGATGAACACTCTATATATGGTGACAATAGTAGTGTATGTTGGTGTCCATCTGTTCACAATTCATTCTTATTACATAAAATGGGATGGCTTTCTGCAAATGGTAAGGAAAGGTTGAATTCTAAATTGAGTTAGATCTTTTTTAGAAGTGGTATAGGTTCAGGGTTCTGTATTCTCATTCTAACCAGATGGGAAAACACCAATCAGCTTTAACTCACAATGGTAATACTCAGTTCTGTCTTCCATCTGATAGGAAAAATGTGGTTCAAAAATAAAAGATCATAGTTCAAGGACATATCTCAGAGAGATGATCTGTCAAAATAATAAGATCTGACCTTGCTGAAGTGACAAGTCACTGCTGCACACCAATGTATACAGCCTACACTGTAGGTCATTATGCATATGATATCCCTGAATAGGCTTATCAACCAGATCTTCATGTCCAAGAGGTGCAGTGAAGATGAAATTGCCTGGTCTGCTCATCTGTAGTGATATGGTTGTCGACTACAGTTTTGTGTGTTTCAGTTAATTTAGATGGCCTCAAGTACGTCTGAACACTAGGATTCATTTATTTTATTGTGGAGTCAACACTTTGTCACAAAATCTCTTTATGGACTACATAGAGCTACTGCATTAGGAAAAAAAAAGTCATTGGCAAATAAGATGTTTTGCTGTGTCTTGAGGTTGAAAGGTTCAACAGTTTCATGAATATACAATGAATAAAGTTGATAATGATGAGGTATTTTCTAGGAGTGGTATAGGTTTCATTAGGGATGCAATCCTGGAACCGTGGCAGATCACAGCAAATGAAATTGCAGTCTTTTCCTTTTTTTGTTGTACCAGATACATTCTGTAAGTGGACCATTTCACATCCATCCTGTAATGACTCCAAGCAGAATGGATCCTGGGTGGTTCTAGTATTTTCTATACTGATTAATTATTTTACCAAAGAAAAGGTTAAGGTTCTTAGTAAACTGTCTCTGTCTCAGGAAAGTATCTATATTACCTTGAAGTACAATGAGGGATGGGAGTACTGAAATCAGAAAGACTCAAGTGCTATCTTAAAGTCTTCAGAGTATCTTGCTTCTCAACATTGTCTATATTTATTTTAGGTGATAGGTCGAGTTGCATTATGGGACTTAGATTCATTCCTTTGGAGACTGATGCTAAATGAGAATGGTTGAGTCCCACTGAGAATATTCCTAAAACACTATTCTAGACCTATTGAATCACATCTGTACCGTAAATAAGATAGTCTTGTACCAAAGAAATTGATTAATTCTACTATAATTTCTTTTGTTTCTGTCACTATTTCCAAAAAAGTAACAGAATGCAATTCAGGAAAATATTGGAGAGGTAGGGCCCTGGCAACCTCTCCTCCTGAAGGGAAACCTCACTTGCAGTGTACAAGAAGATAAGAAGTTACTGCCTTTCCAAAAACAATTTTAAAAGATGTTAAAATAAACTGATAAGATAAACCAGACATATCTGAAAAAGGGTGGTTTTTTGAGGTTGGAGGAAGGAGAGGAAGAAAAAAACTGCTCCATATCTGTGAGAGTGCTGCAGTAGTTTCCCAGTTAGGTTTTTGGAGTCCAAAGAACAAGAAAGCAGGACAGACCAGTCTCACATACCATCTCCTTTGAACTCTGGCTAGCACATAAGGTATAAAAATTCTCACACTTTTGTTCCTCATTCCTTTTCGTTCCTAGTGTTGATAGCATTTCACCTATGACCTCACAACCCTGTAGGTATGGGTAAATATAGTATAGTTTATCACTTCATTCTTAGTGCCATTTTGCAGGAAAATGCATTGATAGAAGTCTTTTTCTTCAGTTCTATTATGTTGCTGCTAAAGATAGAAAATTATTATCTAAATTAAAGCACCACTGCATATGTCTCATTTTCACATCTTAAAAGCAAGAGTGTAGAATATGTATGATGTGGATATTCTTAGTAACCTTGGTGATGATTTGTGTTAAGCGAAACTCTTTTCTTCTGGCTGCCTCCAGCCTTCTGACAAGCCTACCTTCTTGCTGTTGAATGTATGATTTTTCTGGTTGTATAATGTCAATGGCTTAGCTTGAATAACATTTATTTAAGAGGACACAGTGCTGAGCATGAGTTGCTAGCAAGGTCTAACACCAAGGACTAGATATATCTATACCATAAAGCTTAAAGTTTATAGCATATGTAAAATATTTTAGCAACAAGTTAATATTCAACCTTATTTAGAATATTACTACCATTCCTACTATTACTGTCACTACTATTTCAGAGATAGAAGTAAGAGATTAGTACTTCAACAAAACCCATGAAGTAATCAGTTTTACAACAAGGATCAGAATTAAGGATTTTTGTATCCCAGGTTACAGTTTTTTCCACACCTTGTCCAACTAACTGAAATATTTAAACTGCTTCAGAGATCATTAATTAATGACCCTGGTCTAAAATTTTATACTTATTGACAGTCATTTGATATCAGGCTTTTTCACATAATCATGCTGTAATATTGAGGTCCATACCAATATTTTTCTAGCAGTTTTATTCTAAAGATTTTAACTTCTTTTTCTGAGAATACTGGTCAGAATTTGGGGAGTTTTTATAATGTGTTCCAGTGCCTTAGAAAATAAAATAAGTAATGCTTCCCTTTACATCATTAAAGAGGCTCAAATCACTAAGATTGAAAGCAGAGCTCATTGATACAAAACCATGGAGTCCCTGACCATGCACACGTCTGGCACAATCCTATCACATAACTTTTGAGGGGCTCTCTTCAAAGTTAAGAAGAAAATAAGCAGAAAAAAAAAAAAAGCCCAAAACAATTATGTGAGCTCAGCATAGCTGCATCCTCCTAACTGCACAGCCTATGTCATATGATGCCTTGAGGGAGATTTGAATAATATTGTTGTTTGATTCCCATTTCAGATGCTTTACATTTCCAAGTGTACAGCTAGCCATTCAGCCTAGTGGAAGACAGAAGAAAACTTCATCACATAGAGAACAGGTACCTAAGCCAACAAGCCTTTTCCATACTTGGAAATGAGTGAGGCTAAATACTCAGTCAAAGCCAATGTGAATTTATGGAGGATGGCACAACTTCTGAGGGGAGCAGATGAAAATCCTTTTTAAATTCTACAGCAGGGACTGTGAGATGGTTTGTGTTTTAACTGAGGGATCCTCATGTCCTCTTCTTCCTTTACTTAACTAAAATCAGGGAAACCATTACAGAAAATTAGCTATTCAAAGACCAGGATGAGCTCAAGTTCTAAAGTCTTCTACATGGGAGATGAGCAAGTATGGCAAATCAGTCCTGGTATAAACTGATAGATAATCAGATTTCACTAAGGCAGGATGTTAGACAGATCATTGTCATGCTCTTTAAAGGCAAAGCAATGTCTGAAAATACTGCAAAGGAACAATGTTTTCTATTGAGACAACACTAAGTAAAATTAAAAATGCAGACAATAGATAAGAAGGAAAGCCTTTTGTGAGGAGACACAGTCAGAGATTATAGATGAAAACACTATTACACTGCTGGTCTAAAACAGCAAAGGAAAGCTACGTGTTTATTTTAGCTTGTATTGCTATAAAAGCTGTGAACTGATAAAATTCTATATGAGATATTAAATAATTCCCAAGGTCACACCTTTTTTTTTTTTTTACTGTCAAAACCTGAAGGTATCTCTATTTCTTATTATCAGTAGTCGATAACATAATTTTATTTAAATGGCTTAGATTGTTTAGTGACTGTACCAACTCAACTTGCTTCTCTTTGTAGTGTTTCTCTGCTTCTCACACTGTACAACTGAGATGGGAAAAAATCCCATAAAAGGTGAACACTTTGAAATATCAATCATTTTGAACCCTTAATGCTTTCTTCACCCAATTGTCAGCACTATAAAACCATAACTGGATGCAAAATGGCTATTTTACTGTCCTCAAAAATATTGAAATTGTGCAGTGTAAACTAAACAAATTACTTCACAGAGTACTTCTGCTTGTGTGATTCTGAAGCTCTCTATGACTTGTTCTGGTGCCTTTTCTGTATATGATCTGCTCCTACTAAGTGAACAGCTAAAGGAGGCACCCCTGTTCCTTCCAGCTAAGTCTGTCATTAGGATTTTGTGGTGATAAATTTAAGACATCCCGAGCTTTAATCAACATTCCGTTTTTAATCCCTTCAACTAAATACCCCAAGCGTTAAACACCATTTCAAACAGTCATGTGCTAGCCACTAAACTGTTCTTGAAAGCTGAATTACAGTATTTGCTTTAGCAAATGCAACCAAATTAAATTTTATGGTGACAATAGCTAACATTTTATCTTTTTTTAAAGCCTGTTCACAGTAGTCATTCCTATCAAAAGTTTTGCTTCTAAAAAGTGAAAATGCTTGCAAAAGATTTCAAAGCACAATCCTAACAACACACTCAACAAAATACTGCTTATGCATTTTAATTTTTTTTTTATCCAGATGAGGTATTTTTCTCATTCCTCATCTTATTTTTTTCTTTAAGCTGGAAAATGCAGGCATATGTTTTAAAGTTTTGGGTTTTTTTTCTAGGAACTATTTTGAGGTTTAAATATAAATTGTTTCCTTTACAGCCATTGTACATTAAAGTAAATTCCACTGCATTTGAAAACGTCAGCTTTATTTTGTACTGGTATTCAGAATCCTCTCTTTTCCACCAATATTGTATAAAGTTCCTCTGGGAAGATAATGTGTATGATTGCAGCTCTGCCTTGTTAAAATCCATGGCTTTTTATGCAGTCATGTTTTCATCCATGAATTATGCATGAAAAAGTATCTCATTACATTTCACTTTCTTTACAGCAGCATCCCCCCTTCTTGACATGCTCAGATTCCCATCAACCGAGCTCTACTCACCCTGCAGCTTGGCTCCATCTTGATGCCTTCATAGCATTTTAGACAAAATGGGTGTGTTTAACTTGTCACCTCAAGCCTGGTATAAATTATTCACCAGAGCTTTGCACAGATTTGTGAGATAACCAGTCTGAACTCAGGAAAACTTCACAGGTTTGACTGTGCATGTTGTGTTTGACAGGGACATTAATGGCAATTTCCCCTTATACTAGTTCCAAACAGAGGGGTGGGGTTTTTTGTTGGTTTTGTGATTTGTTTTTTTTAAAGGATCCCAATGCCAACATTCAGTTTTATTGAAATTTAGTTTCTAAGGCTTGAACTACATACTATTATTTTTAGCGTATCTCACGAATGTCACTAAAAATACACTGTTCCATACGATTCCAAGGTGAAACAAGCAAAAATCTCTTTAAAATGTTCTGCTTAATGTTAAAGATGCCTGGAAAACCCTTCAAGAGAAAATGCATATTTAAAACACAGAATTTAACAACTGGGGCCCTTCTCCTATATTTTGAGCCAAGAAGGTGGCTCTTTATTTCAAGCAACTCATGTTAGGAGAAGAGGTTACCTGAACTGTGAAATTTGCAAAACCAGGGCCTTGTGGTTTTGGTATATGAGTCATACCCACGTCAGAAGAAAATAGCCGTGGTCTTCTTCCATATGTAGCTGTGAAACTCTCTCAGATTATTTTTATAAGCTTTAGCCAAGATGTGGGGGTAAAGGCTCAAAGCAAAAGCTGCAGATACTCCTCCCATCCTTCTCCCCAGACATTATTTGGTCCCCTGGGACGGCAGCATGCTGAGATCATTGTCTAACACTTTGTGAAACAGTGAGGAGTTAAATACAAATGAAGCTGAAAGCACATGAGGGCCAAGTTACTGAGATACAAAGACATTTGGAATAAAACTCACAGTTTCACTAGGTTTCAAGTATTTTAGCACATTCCATAAGACACATTCTAATCAGTAGCATGTTCTGTAACCTTTCCAGTGGAGGTTCATGCTTTACTAGAGTACAAAACAAATGCACATTTTGTCAGCAAGGTTTCAGATGGGCTTGCTGTCAGAGGGGCAGCACAGCAGTGCATGTGCCACAGCCTGGTCAGGTGGAGTTGCATTGGAGCTGCCTTAGGAGGAGGTCAGGAGGCAACAACTTTGCACAGCACTGATGGGAGCAAACTTCCAGGCAGTCACAGTTCCTGTGCCTACACCACATGGCTGTCTGGCTTTGAGGGCTGGAACCAGCGCCTTTGGGGAGCAGACCAGGAGTGCATGTCCCAGGCAAAGAGGGACATGAGTAGGCAGAGTGATACTGTGGTGTCGCAGTGTCTTCTTCACTGACTGCTCAGCGTCTGTCCGGCTTGATTAGACACAGCAGGCAGCAGGGGCCACCTTCCTGTTCCCCAGGGGATTGGGATAGCAGCTTTGGGTCCAGCCTGTGGCCATAGGCAAGACTTGAGCAGTGATAACAGAAGAGAGAGTCGACTTCTGTAGGAGTTCACAATCCAGATTTATTAGGGGACTCCGAGGAGCCTCCTGATCCAGGGACGAACAACCTGCAGAAGCCCCAAACTACATCATGCAACAGTTTTTAACTGGGGGTGTCAACAAGGGGATGGTCTTTCCATGGACCAATGGGGTGACAGAGGGGAATGGGGATTAGGAAAATGGGCAGGAATAAGCACCAATAGGGAAATTGGTAGAAGGTGACCTGTCGTGGTTTGACATGGAAGTGATTTTTTCAGGAAGTTGAGTCAAACCAATCAGTGATCAAGTTTGGATATTGGCACCTGAAGTGACCACTGAAGATAGGGATACGCCTCTGAGAACACAGGGGGTTAAAAGCAAGAACTCACAAGAATTCGCTCTTTTTGGTTCCGGTCAGGGTGCTGTGCAGACCTCCCCTGCCCAGCCATGGGGCTGGGTGGGGGAGGGGAAGCCATGAGGCCTGGTTGAGGTGAGCCGAGGGGTAGAAGGACTGGAACCGAGCCAGCTCCTGTGGACGGAAGGGTGGAGAGAAGCGGAGATGTCTTTGTCATCCCCCTCCAGAGGGAAGAGACAGAGAGTCTGGACGGCACCTGTAACTTTGCCGGCGTGGAGGAGAAGGGAGGGGGGAAGGCGCCCAGCCTTGGCCTTGGGAATCGGCTGCTGGGCAGAGATATCAGCCGTCCAGGGAATCTGAACTTTTAACCCTTTCCTGAGAAATGAAGGCTTTGTAAAATATTACTCCTCCTTGATTTGGAGTAGAAGAGAGACAGTCTGGGATCCGAGATGATGGAGGAAGAAATTCTTGAGTTGGAAGGAGATGATGGAGTGGCTTGTGGCTTGACTTTTCTTGTTAGCCATAGACTGAACCAAATTCTCCTAACAGAAGCTGCACTTAGGGGGGTGCGTTGGTGTGCCAAGAGACCTGTTTCAGTGATTACCAGCAGAGGAGTAGAGAGAACAGAGGAAAGTTGGAGAAGGTGTGGAGAAGCCCTCTATCTTCAAGGAAGAAGAAGAGGAGAAGAAGACCTCTGTTCTTAGACCCTCAGCCCCAGGGAAAATGGGGGGGACTGTAGTCCCAAAATGAAAAACTGAACTGTTGTCTCTTTTGGTCCATGGCAAAGCATCCTTAAAAGAGCCCTGTGAGCAGTCTGTCCATGCCCGGTGGTGAGAGCACTGTGACATGGAAAGGAGAGTGTCACCATGGCAGATTTTTCTCCGGGCGGTTGCCATGTGTGACATGGAAACACAAGGGTGGCAATTGTGTTTCCTGGGGGGGGGTCTGTGGCACAGGAGAGACTCCTGTCTCCCTTGAAAGACTGAGTATTTGAATATCTGAAGGGTAGCAACTTGATCGGGATCCTGAGTGGTGTCTCACTGTTGAGATTGTTTAGAAATTAGGTGGGAGGAGGAGGGGTGTTTTGGAAAGTCTTCATCCAGGATTTAGTGTTTGTAGTTTTTATAGTAGTAGTAGTTTAATAATGTTCTTTTCTTTGTTACTGAGCTTGGGCCTGCTCTGCTCTGTTCCTGATCACATCTCACAGCAATTATCTAGAAAAGTACATTTTCACGGGGGCACTGGCATCGCGCCGGTGTCAAACCATAACATGACCCCAGGGACCCCCGGGAATTTTCTAGGAGTAAGGGAAGGGCTGCCGAGTGACAGACAGAAACTGGGGTGGGGTTAAGGGAATGACTCAGCAGGTTCTAGGAATGAGGGGTGGAGAAAGGAAGGGATTGACACTGGGATGGGAGGAGGCAAGGGAAACCAGGACCACTTACATAGGGGTACAGGATTATATCATTCCACAGAACAGAACAATTTGAACAACACAACACAACACTGTTGCTGCCCCTGAGGCAAGCAAGGAGCATCTCCCATGGGTGGACCTCCTGTCCATCCCCATCCCCATTGCTCCTAGAAGGTTACAGTGTGTTTCCCAGCTCAGGTAAGAGCATGGGGTGTGTCAATGCCCACTCCCCTTCCAGTGCAGCCCAACAGAGCTGACCCCAGTGCCTGTACAGCTGCATTGCACCCTGCAGCACTGTACCCCCATCTGGGTACCCACTTAGGAAAAGGTCACTCTTAAGTTTTTAACAAGGAAGCTGACTCTACGCAAGCAACATTTAGCCTTTAACAACCAAAGCAGGACCTAAAAGGGTCAAAATTAAAAATAAAAATATCATCACTCATGGACTAAACCCAATCAGAACTACTGCAGTATTTCTAGGAAGTGAATATATATCCTCAAAGATATTTTATCTTCTAATTATTTTAATGCTTATTATTTATTCTCCTGTTTATTTGCTTCATTTTGAGACAAATGGAACATTTTTGTGTTTACAAATAATCTGAATCAACACATAAGGAAGCAGTTTATGAATAACCTTAGTTTTATTTCTGGTTTAGGTCCATAAACTTTTCACTATGGTTGGTATCACTTGTGAGCTGTAATATTATTGACAACTTGCAGAGACATAAGAAACATTTTCTGGGGGGAGAGGAACATGGCACCAAACCAAAAAACCCCAAACAGACCCATACACATAAGATCTCAACTATTCAAAGACAGAAATAGAAACAAAGGTCATGATATTTCATATATGAATCTGATGTATTTCAACTGGCTAAGGCTTATGACAAAGACAAATATGAAGTGTACTAGGCCCTGTAGCTAAAGAATTCACAGTTACTTCCATTTCTTTAATGGCATGATTTTTTAATTTGATACAGCCTCATATTGTCTTTTAAGCAATACACAGAGACCTTTGACATTATATTTAATGTTGGTACATTTTTGTCCAACAAGTTTGAAATAATTGAGGATTCAACAGAGGCAGGGCAAAATTAACTATTTCCCCCTACCAGTTTCTAAAAAAGGTTGAACTTATCAGAGATTTAGCCACTTTACATGCATCCCAATAACATCCTATATTATATATGAACTGCTTTGAATCCACTACTAGATACAAGGGATGAGGAAGTTTTTCGAGTTGACTATTGCAGAAAAATTGTTTTAATTACAGATGAATTTTAAGTAGAAACCCCAAATATTTCAAATATATTTAATAAGTCAGACTGTTCAAAGCTCTTTCAAAAGTGAGAAATATGACTGAATAAAAATTACTTTTAATTATAGGGGAAAATGTCATTTTTAGTTTCATAGTCCTCATTAAATGGTATGTTCACATCATAATGTCTAGAATTTTTTCTATGGAACTTCCAATTCAGCTAATTAGTAACACGACCTACTGGAGAGTTATAATTTAGGAAAAGAAATGAAGAGAGAAGTCAACCTATCTCAAAGAAAAAAAAATAGTATTCATATGTTACTACAAGACTATAATAATAATCATAATTAATAATGTCTTCCCAAGAGAGAGGTTCTGTGATGTAAAATTTCTGTGCTGGAAGAATCAACTTCAGCACAGCAGTCATACTGACTTCCTTCCCCTCTCCTTCCAACCATACACATGTTTTTTCTGAGCCAGGAAACCAGAAACCATTCAACCAAGATGTCTGAAGAGTTCAGTTCAATGATACTTGTGGGTCCCACACAACTCAGGATGTTCTGTTCTGTTCTGTCCTATCCTATCCTATCCTATCCTATCCTATCCTATCCTATCCTATCCTATCCTATCCTATCCTATCATGTAACTGATCATTTTCCTCAGATCAAACTTGGCTTCTTACAAGCACATTAGACATTGGTTTCAGAAATGTCATTCTAATGAGCAAAACCTAAATATGGCATAACCATCTGGGGACTTTGGTTAACACATACTTTGCCACATGGAAAGCCATTACTGATGGCTAGCTGCTAAAATATGATCTGATTTTTATTCCCAGACCAGTAACTATCACCCACTGCAAGTGAGATAACAAGAAAAAGTACAAGGTACAGTGGGTAGCTTATTGAACAGTCAAGTCTCTGGAGAGAGAGCAGAGAGAAAGGCATTTTGAGTTTCTACTAGGAATCTTCATTGTTTCTCTCAAATTACTCATGGGAAAAAAATAGCTTTCAGCAGTCACAACTGTGCTACACTTGTTTTGTACAATGTTTTGTATTGTGAAATATAAATTCCATTTGAGGTACTTTGAAAATTTCCTGGTACAGACTCATTTTATTCAATTATCTTAATACATTTAAAATGCTGAAATGAGAACTTACAAATGTTGCTTGTGGTTTAAACAAGACTATAGGAGTTCAGAACAATGTGGTTGATTTTTATGTACACTTTTACTCAAAAATACTTAAACTTTTCACAACTAATGACAGCAAAAAGAGCTAAAGTATACACACAGCACACACATATAAAGAGGCAATGAGTAAAAATTGTAAAATACTGTTACAGTTACTATATAGTTGAAATCCTATTTTATGGTATAAATATGCTTTTCCTATCCCTACATGTCAGCAATAACTTTCTAATTTGGGTTATAATATTAATTTTATTATGAATAGCTTGTTTGTGTATTCCAGACAAGTAGCAATCTGATTTCTGTTATTAAGACTAGATACTTAATTTTTTTAAGTTTTTCTTAATTTTTTGTTTCTTGCCACTGTGCAAAAAAAACCAAAACCAAACAGTCAACAAAGTGTCAGTGTCAACAGTCAACATTAGATGTCAATTCAGGTAGCAAGAAAAATAATGCTTTTTTGACAAAGATTATGACTCAGAATGTAAGACTGTGGAAAATACATATAAAATAGAAAAAAAAAAAAGTTCAAAGGCAGTTTAACATATCTCCTTCTTTTCCACTAGGCCGTTGGGCCAATAACTTATGTTACTACCATTCTCTGGATTTCCAAAGATCTGCAGCAACCCACACCCTAGTAACCAGTGCAGACCCCTAAATGATCAGTTTAGGCTAATGTGGCTACTTTCATAGAGATAAGTAAGGACTTTAGACATATAAAGTATTGCTGAAGATAACCAAGGACCTCATTAAATAATTTTGGGGAGAGGTATGACTTTACCAAGTGCCACATCCAGACACTCTAAGACTAAAAGTAATTTTTCAAACAAGACTAATGAGACCAATGAGAAAATTTAATTTCCTAGGATTCTAAAATTTGAAAAAGTTGGATGACACCACTGGCTCAAGAGTGTGAACATAAGTGAAAACAAAATAATTCATATTTAAATGTGTTTGTTGTATTGTAAATTATTTTGTAACTCAAATAGGAATGTAATTAATTCACCACAAACAATATTTTTATTCTACTAAGTTACTCAGGTTTCCTGCACATTCACACTTGTATCAATACATTTAACCATGTAGAGGTTAATATAAAATGAAGTTAAGTTCATTGAATCCAAAAAGTTGGTAATCATGTTAAACTGGTCACCTCTGAACAAGTGGCAAAGTTATAGACTCATCTGGACTTGTGAAACATTAGTAATAATTATGAAACATTAGTAATAATTTTTAAATTTTCTCTTTATAAGAAATGGATGTTGTAGATCTGACAGCATGTATATTTTTTCCTTTAAAACCATATCAGGAAGCAAGAGAGATCTACCAAAAGCAGACAGAGGAAGCTGTCAAAACTGCAAGTATAATTTTATTTCCCTTATTTGAAAATAAAGTTCCTTCTCATTATCCTGAGTAGCAATATTTTTTGTAATTCTTTACCCCTCTCGCATTATAAGAGACTTCCTCAATTTTGGCAGTCTCTGGAAACATTTTCTTCCACGAAAACCTTGCTTGTTGCATTTATAGGTGTCTCCTCATGACCCAGAAATTGAAGAAAGCTCAGTTCTGCCTTTTATTTGTATTAATACCAATGTACATCCAGATTTGTTCCAGTAACTACTTCATCTTTTGTTTCTTAATGTATTTGCTGCTAGATCATCCTTTACAAATTGTCTCTACATATTTTAACATTTTCCTTTATTCTTCTCTTTTGTAGATCCATTACTTTTTTGTTGTTGTCTTTCCTTTTTTTCTTTTTTTTCTTTTCTTTGTGCTGCTGTTTTGAGTTCTTCTTTCAAATAAACCTTTTTCAATGAGCAACAGGCTTAAAAATGTTTTTGCTTTGTTGCAGTGTCTTCCAGCTTCTTCAGTTTTTAAAAGTTCTTCTCCATAACATCCCTATTTTTCTCCTTCTTTCATGTATTTTTCTCCTTCTTTCATTGTGCTCCTGATGCATTTTCCCAGAATCACGTCTCTCTTCCTTATCTGTTTTTGAGCAAAATAGTTTTGAAATATTGAAAGATGTCTTTCCATTCAAACAGATGACATGATCAGGATCCTCTGACTTTAAAACATCATTTCCTGCAGCCACAATCTGTCCACATGGGATTTTTTAAAAATTCTGGCTATCCAACACCATTGTACATTGCAGATGAAATTTTTCACCTAGATTGAGTTTGAATTTCATTTTCTGGAATATCAGTGTGTTCAGAATATTTTTCAAACCTAGTTTAGAATATATTTTAAAATATCACATTACCAACTATACTATAGCTAGAGCATATCATCAATATATTGATAATATATATTGATAATTTATCTGCAAGGGTTTCAGGTTATTCTCAGTTCTTAAGACCTGGCACTCATGAAAATATGGTGGGTTCACATATGGTAAGCACCTGCTTTAGTCATAGTTTGCCAGTCCCCATTGCTTGACTGATTCTATAACAATGCAAAAATCCCTTTTGATTTTGTTAAAGTTAGGCATTGACTCACTGGGAACTCTTGCTAGGACCCAATCAGAGGTAGTTTGGTTATTGTGTCCTGTCTGATGTAATGAAATTTAGAGCAACTAGTACTAGCACTAGTACTAGTACTAGTGAGTGACTCCCTTCTGAGGGGAACAGAGGGCCCCATATATCAACCAGACCCATCCCACAGGGAGGTCTGCTGCCTCCCTGGGGATGGGTACAGGATGTTACTGAGAGACTTCCTGGGCTGATTCAACCCTCTGATTATTACCCACTGCTGGTACTCCAGGCTGGCAGTGATGAGATTGAAAAGAGAAGTATCAGGGCAATTAAAAGGAACTTTAGGGCACTGTGTCAAGTGTTTGATAGAGCAGGAGCACAGGTAGTGTTCTGCTCAGTCCTCTTGGTGGCAGAGGAAAGCGATGAAAGGAATAGGAGAGCCCACATTATCAACAAGTGGCTCAAGGGCTGGTGTCATCAGAAGAATTTTGGGTTCTTTGATCATGGGGCAACTTTTATGGCACCTGGCCTGCTGGAACTGAGTAGGCTCCATCTCTCTGTTAAGGACAGAAGAATTATAGCTCATGAACTTGCAGAACTCATTTAGAGGGCTTTAAACTAGGTCTGAAGGGGGAAGGGGATGCAGCTGGGCTGTCTGGAAGCAGGCCCAAGGGTGGTACACCTGAGTTAGGAGAGAAATCAGTGGCCCAGCTGAGACGCATGTATACCAATGCATACAGCATGGGCAACAAACAAGATGAGCTGGAGGCCATGGTGCAACAGTAGAGCTATGATGTAATTGCCATCACAGAAATGTGGTGGGATAACTCACATAACTGGAGTGCTGCACTGGATGGCTACAAGCTCTACAGGAGAGATAGGAAAGGGATAAGAGGTGGAGTGGTGGCCCCTTATATTAGGAAGGATTTGGATGCCATAGGTATTGAAGCTAATGATCACAAAGTTGAATGCCTATGGGTAAGAATTAGGGGGAAGGCCAACAAGGATGACATCTTACTGGGAGTCTGCTATCATCCACCCTACCAGGAAGAAGTGGTGGACAACATATTCTATAAGCAGCGGAAAAATATTTCAGGACCACCAGCCCTTGTTCTTGTAACTTGTCTCGACTTTAATCTACCAGTCATCTGCTGGGAACATAATACAGCAGAAAAAATGCAGTCCAGGAAGTTCTGAGAGTGTGTGGAGGACAACTTTTTGTCACAGCTGGTGAGTGAGCCCACCAGGGGAGGGACTATGCTAGACCTGTCGTTTGCAAAGAGAAATTGAGTGGTGGGAAATGTGGTGGTTGGGGTATAGTGGTCATGAAATTATAGAGTTCTTGATATTTGGTGAAATCAGAAGGAACATCAATAAGATTTTACATTGAACTTCCAGAGGGCAGACTTTGGCCTATTTAGGAGACTTATTCAGAGTTCCTTGGGAAGCAGCCCTTAAAAACAAAGGAGTCCAGGAAAGGTGGGTGTATTTCAAAACAGAGACCTTGAGGGCACAGGAACAGACTGTCCCTGTGTGCTGAAAGATGAGTCAATGAGGCAAACGTCCAGTCTGGATGGTCAATGAGATTTCAAAGGAACTTAGCAATGAAATGAGGAAGTATCATCTTTGGAAGGAGGGTCAGATCACTCAGGAAGTATTTAAGGGGGACATGTAGGAAATATTAAGGTAGGGCATGTAGGAAAAAAAATTAGGGAGGCCAAAGCTCAATCCAAACTTAATTTGGCAACTTTTGTAAAGGATAATAAAAAACACTTTTACAAATATATAAACAGCAAAAGGAAGGGTGAGACCAACCTTTGTTCTCTACTGGATGCGGGAGGGAACTTGGTAACTGCAGATGAGGAGAAGGTAGAAATGCTTAACACCTTCTCTGCCTCAGTCTTTAGTGGGCAGATGGCTTGTCCTCAGGACAACTGTCCTCCTGGGTGGGTAGATGGTGTCAGGGAGCAGAATGGTCCCCCTGTTATCCAGGAGGAGGCAGTCAGAGAACTGCTGAGCTGCTTGGATGTTCATAAATCTATGGGACCAGATGGGATCCATCCCAGGGTGATGAGGGAACTGACAGATGAGCTTGCAAAGCTGTTCTCTATCATTTACCAGCAGTCCTGGCTCACTGGTGGGGTTCCAGAGGACTGGAAACTGGCCAGTGTGACACCCATTCACAAAAATTGTGGGAAGGAGAATCCTGGTTATTATAGGCCAATTAGCCTGACTTCAGCACCTGGTAAGGTAATGGAACAGTTTATATCTAACAGTATACATATATATATATATATATATGTACACACACCCTGGCCATCCTGTAAGTGCTGCATGTCATGACACAGCACTTACAGGATGGCCAGGGAATCAGACCCAGCCTGGTGGATGCAGGAAAGGCTGTGGATGTTGTTGACTTGGACTTCAGCAAGGGCTTTGGCAGTCTCCCACAGCATACTCCTGGAGAAGCTGGCAGCCCACGGCTTGGACAGGAGCACTCTTCACTGGGTTAGGAACTGGCTGGATGGCCGAGCCCAGAGAGTGGTGGTGAACGGTGCTGCATCCAGCTGGGGACAGTCACCAGTGGTGTCCCTCAGGGGTCTGTACTGGGACCAGCTATGTTCAATACCTTTATTGATGACATGGATGAGGGGATTGAGTCTTTCATTAGTAAATTTGCAGACAACACTAAGATGGGAGTGTGTGTGGATCTGTTGGAAGGTAGGAGAGCTCTAGTGAGAGACCTGGAATGGTTGGATGGATGGGCAGATTCCAATAGGATGATGTTTAATAAGTCCAAGTGCTGAATCCTACATTTTGGCCACTATAACCCTCTTCAATATTATAGGCTGGGGACAGTGTGGCTGGACAGTTCCCAGGCAGAAAGGGACCTGGGGTACTGGTTGACAGCCAACTGAACATGAGCCAGCAGTGTGCCCTGGTGGCCAAGAAGGTCAACAACATCCTGGCCTGTATCAGGAATGATGTGGCCAGCAGGAGCAGGAAGATCATTCTTCCCCTGTACTCAACACTGGTGAGGCCACACCTTGAGTGCTGTGTCCAGCTCTGGGTCCCTCAGTTCAGAAAGGATGTTGAGGCACTTGAGCATGTCCAGAGGAGGGCAATGAGGATGGTGAGGGTCTTGGAACACAAACCCTGTGAGGAATGACTGAGGGAGCTGGGGTTGTTTAACCTGGAGAAAAGGAGACTCAGGGAGACCTTATCACTCTCTACAACTTTCTGAAAGGAGGTTGTATTCAGGTGGAGGTTGGTCTCTTTCTCCAGGCAGAATGAGAGGACACAGTCTTAAGCTGCACCAAGGGAAATATAATGTAGATATTAGGAAAAAGTTTTTTATGGATTGAGTGATGAAGTACCAGAATCATCTGCCTGAGAGGTGGTGGAGTCACCATCCCTGGATCTGTTTAAAAAATGATTGGATGTGGAACTTAGTGCCATGGTTTTGTTGAGGTGTTAGGGAATGGGTTGGACTCCATTATCTTGAAGGTCTCTCTCAACCTAGTGATTCTGTCATTCTGTAAACAAATAGGACAATGTCTTATGGAACTTTTATCCTGACAGGCACCAACTTTCAAGTAAAATGGGTAAGTCATTAAATCTTTACAAGTTTTTTCCAGATTATTTTTTCTTTACTGGGTAACCCCCATGATATAGCTTCATAACTGCTTTCATTTTTGCCATGAGAAAAAAATCTTGGAGCTGTAACATGTTCCATGGGGTGGGAAGGGTGGGGGAGAGGTATTTTATATGATAATTCAGGTAGCAGAATAACAGATTTAACATAAATTGGAAAAAATCTTACTGCCTGCTGGTAGCTAAAGGACAAGAATGCTTATTTTAATTGCACTTAAGCATGTGTGTGTGATTGTGTAGCGTGTACAGCTTATTTATCTGTCCGTCCTGTTTTATAGTGTCTGCCCTCTTCTGCAGTTCTTTTACTCCTGTTCCAGGAAGGCCTACAAAGATATCAATCTACAGATGTAAGTTTGTGTATTGAGATCAGAATATGAGAAGCCATCCATTTCAGGTCTCAAAGCTATCAATTTTCTCACTTACCACTGCTCAGATAACCACTTACTGTTCTGGTGTCAAAATTACTCTGGTTTCCTGAAAAAAAAAAAAAAGAGAGAGACTTACCTTCCCAAATAACATTTGTGGAAGAATCCATTTTTCTGATGGATTTTATTAAGATGAATGCACTAACTGAATTTATTCTGACATTTAAAATTTTAGCCATAATTGGGTCACAGAATCAACAAGAACGTAGTGTATAGAAAGAAAACATGTTGCAAACCTAGCATAAGACAAATGAACATAAAAGTATCATTCTCTAAGGGATTCTTTTAATTGAATACATTTAAAATTTTCAGAGGCAGTTAAAGCTGACACCTGCTGTTATATAAACTGACATGGTTAGAAGCTATCTAGCTCTTTCCAGTAAGCTGAAGAAGCAAAACACCTAATTAAAACCAAAGCTGTAAAGGTGTTTAGTCAAATTGTTTAAAGTGTTCTTTTTTTTTTAAGATATAAAATTGACTAGGGTTTGTTGGCACAGAGAGTTTATCAAAGTGAATGAGTAAATTCTAGAAGGCCAAGAAATCTTGAATGTTTGAAGAGGCAAAAAATCTGTGGAGCTTCACTTTTTGAAAAGCCTAAACATGGATTAATACAGCACTTAGATTAATCTCAAAAGAGAAATAGTTGTACCTTATTCACTAGTACAAGACTTAGGTCTAAGACATAGTTATGGCCTAGAGGCTAAAAATGTGCCAACTGGTAATAAATCTTGTGAATTTATAATACCTTTCTGAAAAATATTAATTTGTGACATTGATATTTCACATAATATTTGTGGACTTTGTAAAATTAAAAAAGCTACTGTTCACCATTTCTGAATCTAACACCAATGCTGGTATTCTGAAGCCTTCTTTGATCCCTTTATGCCGAAAAAAGGATGGCGCTTCTTGAGGACTACCATGATTTACCTGATGTAGTTGCTCAATCTATTATTAGTAGTATTTTCATAGCATCTTCAGTCCAAATTGCATTATACTGTAAGAGAAGTATAAGAAAAGTGGCAGTTTCATCCTCCAAGGAGTTATCATTTAAGGGTCCTATTCAGCACTTCTTACTGGAGCATATCACACACTGACTTCAGAGGGGGCTTTGCCAAAGGAGGGAGTGAATAAGGAGTGCTGAATAGGACTCTACAAAGGCACAGCAGGTACAGCTGGTGCAATTCCACACAGACAAAGCACTGTACAATACAATGTCGACAGTTAAAGCAGTGCATTATGTATTATTATGAAAACCATCCATTTTACATATAATTTCTAATATGAAAGTAGTTATCCTCCCTCCAAGTTTTACTCCATTTTTTGAGAGTTTTATCAAACTATTATTGCATGATAAAGATCACTTACTATGGAAATACTATGATAAAACCTTAAATTCAGTTGAAGAAACAAGCACCAGATCAACTTTTCCATCTAAAAAAGTAAGCATTTGTTGATGTTGATAGAGAATTCTCTTTAGCATGGGATCAAGAATTTTTAAGGAAATCCTTATTATTTCTTATTAAAGTTCAATATCTATTATTCATTCTTTTCAAAGTGTCATATATGCATTAATGAAGGAAGCTTTACAACATTACTGCAAGGATGCAGTTGTTCTCTTTGTAAAGCAAGGGAAATAGAGATGGAAAGGTAACACTACTTAAAGAGCTATATTTTTACTGATTATGACATTTTAACAGCCCACATAGTTGCTTGGAGGGACTGAACTGTATTATTATTAGAGTTGCCTGAAATGTTAGATTTAGGCCCTCAGCTAAATTACAGGGGCCTGAGAAGTTACCATGTCGGCAGAACAGAGTGTGCCCCTACCCACGGCAAACACAAGATAAAGCAGTGTAAGCTGACCTTGTTTGCCGTCATGTTGGTAGTGGTCCTGTGTTCTCAGTCACAGCAGCATCATTAAGCATGTCATTGCATTCCCAAATAAGAACACTTTGGTTCATGTCCTGTGAGATATATGGAGAAAGAATTTTGTTTATTTGAATTTACTGGAGAGTGCAGACTGGAAGGCCATGGCAAAAATAACCAGCATGAAGTATACTGCAAGATGTATTAATTGTATTAACTTTGCAACAAATGAAGGGATAAGAAGGATCCTTTTTCTACACATTTATGGGGGTATTTTTAGCAAGCTCCATGTTCCTCACTTGACTAATACATAAACTATACTATTGAGAAAATAGTTTGGGTGTTCTGATTTTAATCATTACTCCCATAAACATTGTGTTACCCTGTATATTCATGAGACAATTTCTGTTAAAGAATTGAGTATTCTAGGTTGGATAAAACAATGCAGTAACTGCTGAGAGTAAATTAAATTAACCTGAATATAACTGAAGAATATAAATTTATTCTCTATACCTCCTTCAGATTTCAACAAATTGTGTCAAATAATACTATTGCATTAAAAGATGATCCAAGTGCCATGTGAAGAAGCAGATTACAGTATTGGCTTGTATCACCAGGGGTAGACCTTCTGCAGACCAGTACCAGAGATCAGAAGGCCAGAGACAGGGTGTCGTGGTTTGACATGGAAGTGATTTTTTTTTCAGGAAGTTGGGTCAAACCAATCAGTGGTCAAGTTTGGATATTGGCACCTGAAGTGACCACTGAAGATAGTGATACGCTTCTGAGAACACAGGGGGTTAAAAGCAAGAACTCCCAAGAGCTCGCTCTCTTTGGTTCCGGTCAGGGTGCTGTGCAGACCTCCCCTGCCCAGCCATGGGGCTGGGTGGGGGAGGGGAAGCCATGAGGCCTGGTCGAGGTGAGCCGAGGGGGCTGAAGGACTGGAACCGAGCCAGCTCCTGTGGACGGAAGGGTGGAAAGAAGCGGAGATGTCTTTGTCATTCCCCCCCCCCCCAAGAGGGAAGAGACAGAGAGTCCGGACGGCACCTGTAACTTTGCCGGCGCGGAGGAGAAGGAGGGGGATGAAGGTGCCCAGCCTTGGCCTTGGGAATCGGCTGCTGGGCAGAGTTATCAGCCGTCCAGGGAGTCTGAGCTTTTAACCCTTTCCTGAGAAATGAAGGCTTTGTAAAATATTACTCCTCCTTGATTTGAAGTAGAAGAGAGACAGTCTGGGATCCGAGATGGTGGAAGAAGAAATTCTTGAGTTGGAAGGAGATGATGGAGTGGCTTGTGGCTGGACTTCTCTTGTTAGCCATAGACTGAACCAAATTCTCCTAACAGAAGCTGCAATTAGGGTGGTGCGTTGGTGTGCCAGGAGACTTGTTTCAGTGATTACCAACAGAGGAGTAGAGAGAAGGTGTGGAGAAGCCCTCTATCTTCAAGGAAGAAGAAGAGGAGAAGAAGACCTCTGTTCTTGGACCCTCAGCCCCAAGGGAAAATGGTGGGGACTGTAGTCCCAAAATGAAAAACTGAACTGTTGTCTCTTTTGGTCCATGGCAAAGCATCCTTAAAAGAGCCCTGTGAGCAGTCTGTCCATGCACGGTGGTGAGAGCACTGTGACATGGAAAGGAGAGTGTCACCATGGCAGATTTTTCTCCGGGCGGTTGCCATGTGTGACATGGAAACACAAGGGTGGCAATTGTGTTTCCTGGGGGGTCTGTGGCACTGGAGAGACTCCTGTCTCCCTTGAAAGACTGAGTATTTGAATATCTGAAGGGGAGCAACTTGATCAAGATCCTGGGTGGTGTCTCACTGTTGAGTTTGTTTAGAAATTAGGTGGGAGGAGGAGGGGTGTTTTAGAAAGTCTTCATCCAGGATTTAGTGTTTGTAGTTTTCTAGTAGTAGTAGTTTAATAAAGTTCTTTCCTTTTTTACTAAGATGGGCCTGCTCTGCTCTGCTCCTGATCACACCTCACAGCAATTATTTAGAAAAGTATATTTTCATGGGGGCGCTGGCATCGCGCCAGTGTCAAACCATGACACAGGGATTCCAACTCCTTCAAAATTAGGATGTGCCCTGAGTGATTTTGTTGCAATTCGATATAGAGTTTTCAATTTCATTAGTCATTAAGTCTGAGTGCAACTTCTTAACCTCAAAACGACATTGTTCAAACAAACATAATTTTTTACAAATGTAGTACAGTAAACAGCTTTCACCTTTTTTTTCATATTTGTACTATAAACAGTGTGTGAAACCAAATAAAATAAGACAAATATGGTTGTTTTGCGATTTTTTCTTTTTTGATTACATGTTTCTCCTTCTACCCACGTATGAGTCATACATTTTGCATAGCCACAAAATAATTTTCAGTTTTCAGTGATGGCTCTTTGTGGAATTCTGGAACGAAATCTCATTTAAAACATGCATTTATTCCTTGTGGTTTATTTGCTCAATTTATATGTAGAAAAAATTCTGAAACTCATGGAATAGTCTACTTTTTGATAAAGAACTCAAAACACTATCTTCTCCAGATTAATAATTTTTTTTGGTTGACTTTCATAGCAAACGTTAAAAAAAAAAAAAAAAAAGCTGTGTAGAAACTAAGAAAAAAAAAAGAGTGCTAGCCCAGCATTGCATCTGTTTCATTTTGAATGTCCTATTTTTCTACTGTTTGAGAGGAGCATGACACAGGAAATGTAAAGACACACATGAGCACTAGAGGCTCTCATGTTAAGGGAGTGTTAGTAGGGAGATAAAGCTACTTGCTTCTCTGTAAGAGTACAAACATAATGAACCAGACCAGCATGCATCATTGTGCCAGAAGTCCTTCAAATGATACCAGGAAATTGAGAGTTAGTGACAGGGCATGGGTTCCTGTCACCTTGAACTGACACTGAAACTACACACAATGTGTGTGATTTATGGCCCAGACCATGTTTCTGAGGATCAAGAAGTAAAAGTACATTAGCTCACACATGTATGTGTTCATTCTTAGCATCCTGCTGGTTCAGCCTCGCTTACTATGTAGGCTATAGGCTTTGAGCTACATTACCTCACCTGTGTGCCCAGGAGGAGTGTATGGATGAACGAGCATTGTACTTCAGCTGATGTTCAGTAATGTGATCATGTATTTGAGCCTCTAGGTGGGCAGCATAACCTGAGTAAGAACCAGCCCCTCCAAACAGTAAGTGGTGGGCCCAGTTTAAGTGACTCTATGCAAAATGCACATAGCCCAAGGAATAAACAAGATCTGCACACACCTGCAGTGCTGTGATGGCGTCACAGAGACATGGTGGGATGGCTCCTATGACTCAAGTCTTTTAAGAGAAGGATACAGACTGTTTAGGAAGGAAAGGCAGAGGAGAAAAAGAGGTGGTGCTGCCCTCTCTGTCAGTGACCAGCTGGAGAGCATGGAGCTCTGAGAATAGATGAGCAGCAGAGAGTTTATGGGTCAGGATTAAGGGGAGGGCAGGGATGGTGACATTATAGTGGGAGTCTGGTGCAGGCCACCCAAGGAAAGACTGAGCTGATGAAGCCCTCTACAGACAGATAGGAGGGACTTCATATTGACAAGCCCTGATCCTCACAGGGACCTCAGTCAGCCTGATACCTGTTGGAGGCACAGCACAGCAGGGTAATCCAGGAGGTTCCAGGAATGCATGGGCAGTAAGCTCCTTCTCCAAGTGACAGAGAAACCAGTGAGGAGATATGCTATGCTGGTCCTTGTTCTTGCCAACACGGAGGAGCTGGTAGGGAATATGAAGCTCAAGGGCAGCCTTGGCTGCAGTAACCATGAAGTAGTGGAGCTCAAGATCCTTAGGGCAGTGAGGAGGATACACAGTAATCTCTTTAACCTGGATTTCAGAAGAGCAGACTTTCAGGGCTCTGCTTGGTAGAGTACCATGGGGTAAAGCTATGGAGCAAAGAGGGACCCAAGAAACCTTATTAATATTCAAGGCTTTCATATTTCAGGCTTTGGAAGCTGAAAAAGAGGCAGTGAGAAGATTCTTTATTCTTCTGTTTAAGACCCCACCTGGGCATCCTGCATCCAGCTGTGGTGGCACCAACATAAAAGAGACATGGACCTGTTGGAGTTTTTCAGAGTGTATCCATGAAGATGCTCAGAGCGCTTGGAGCACCTCTATGAAGACAGGCTGAGGGAGTTGGTAATTGTTCAGTGTGGAGAAGTGAAGGCTCCAGGGAGACTTTATAGCAGACTTCCAGTACCTAATGGGAGCCTACAGGAAAGATGGAGAAGGACTTCTGGCAAGGGCATGTAGTGTAAAGAAAAAGGGATTACGGGTTATGATTTTAAATTGAAATATATTAGGAAGATATGCTTCCTGTGAGAGTGATGAGGCACCGCAGCAAGTTGCCTAGAGAAGTTGTGGATGCCCAGTCCCTGGGAGTGTTCAAGGTCAGACTGGATAGGGCTTTGAGTAACCTGACCTAATGGAAGTTGTCCCTGGCCATGTCAGTGGGTTTGGAACGCAATGATCTTTAAGGTCCCTTCCAACCCACACCATCATATGACTCCATATGACTCCATAGTCTACTAATTAATCATTGAAGAACATGTTTTTTTCATAAAAAATGATCATGTTCAAAATACAACCTGCCATAGTGTCTATAGGGCCTTGATTCAGCTTTGAGAAAAGCAATATCTAATTTTAAATGGCTTTCTTGGTTAGAAACTATTTTTCCAATCACTACTTGTCAAACAACAAGTTTAAAATGAAAAAAATGTGTTTCAAAAACTATCTTCAATCTAAGGTAGTGATGGTGAACAGAAAGACATTAAAGACATGAAAATTATCAAGCACAGAACATAAATGATAGAGTAGGTATTTCAGACCACTATGAATACCCCATTATTTAGCAAATTAAAAACTGTAAAAACTTAAGGAAAGATGCATGTAATCTCAAACCAGTCAAGTCTGCATTCAGTTTTTAAAGCTGTTCACCCAGTACTCTAACTTTTTATTCCACAAGACAACAGAAGGTGATACACACATGTGTGTAGCTTTGAAACTGCTGCCAAGACAGCTACTTCCAGGAGACACAGGTTCTCTGTGGCATATTATTGCAGCATGGACCAGAAAGGGAGTCCTTGCATATCTTGCTAGATGCACTCCCCAAAGAACAGCAAAGTGGCCTCAGCAGGAGGACATTTTCTGCTTGCATAACTCAAGGGTCCAGCAAGGGAATGGCAGAGCTGCACAGAACATACTGCACACAGGAAAAGTACCTGCATCTCACATTTGTCTTGTTTCAAAAATAAATCAGATTTCCTAATTTAATAGCAATATTTGAGTTAGATTAGTGAAGCAATAACTATTTTTTACTTCATTAGTTAAATGCTAACCATAGTTAAGAAGTACTTTTTCTCTGGCTAATTCCTAAGAGATTTTAGGAGAAGGGAAGTGTCAAAAGAATGTTTATGGTCTGGGGGGAGGCAAAGATCATCACTTATTACATATTGATCAAGATATATTTCAGCAAATGCTATAACACAGGAGAAAAGACAACTGACTATCTGGCATACAGTATTTGTGTATTTTGCATCCTAAATTCCTAAAATATAAAAAAAAAAAAAAATACAATCATTACAAATTCTAAGCCAAAGCTTGAAACAAAAATCCATCAAGACTATTAAATATTAAAATTGTCAATTCCTTCAATACCTTCAATAGCACACAGTTTGAAGCACAATATTATATTTCATGAGTGTTTCTTTGGTGAGGTTTTGGTAAGTGTTTTTGACATAAACTACTTTATTTGGGTTCCTTCACTCACTTTTCTGGGGACATAAACTCTTCATGCTAGTGTTCGTGTTTTGCTAGCTATAGTCGGAGAGATGGCACTGAGAGAGAAAGTGTGTCTTGTGTGGTAGGGACATGCAGCTCTCAATGTAGCAATGGCAAAGCAAAGAAAAAGAAAGAACAACAAAAAAACAGGTTTCTCCTTAGCATCTGGGAATTAGTCAAGAAGGCATGGTCAGCTACAAAATCCCTTCAAGGCTTTTCATCAGCCTAGAGAAGCCACCAGTAAGGAGGGGAGTGGAAGTGAAGGAGTCTTTGGGCACACTGTGAACTGGGGAAACACTCATGAAAGGACATCAAGTCTCTATTGTCTTAAGATGCATTAGGGCCTGAAGGGTGAAAATAACACCATTTCTCCTATAGTTCTCATGCTGTAAAATAAGGTGGTTTCTGATACAACGTGTTGTTTCCAGTTTTGCCTTATGTGTATTTAAAAAGTCCTCAGATAATATTTAGATTATTCTTCTGACAGAGCAGGATCACATCTGCCATTGCTCTTCTCCTGGCTGTCCAGAGCAAGAACTTCCATTGAAGATGGTAACATACAGCTAAGCATGAGTGCACATCTTTCTTCTGCAGGGTGTTCATGCCCCAAGGGGGATGCTGTATGCCACTGGCTCAGCTGTGCATGAGCTTGGAGATCTCTTGTGCATTGCTTAAAAATAGCCTCAGCATCCAGACAGGTGTTTATAGGGCTGCTGAAATTTAATGCTTCTGCTTAAGGAAAGAATCTTGGTCTCCTAAAACATTTTCATAAAGAGAATGCTGAGAAACTTATTTAGAAAGAGTTTATGCACACTATTAATACAGTAGGGAGCAGAAAAGGAAGATGCATTGGCTTTATAAAACCGACACACTCTTTGTCCCCATGTGAAAAGATAATATATAAAAACATTCTGAAATTATTTTAAATAGTTTTTGTAACTTTGAGATTGACTAATTATTGCAAATTTAATACAAATCCACATGTGATTTGTTTTCTTTCACTGAAACCTAAAATTTTCATATTTCCTTATGATTTCCCTGTTTTTGAAGGAAATGTCATACTCCTGTGCATCTCAAAACTAGTTTATCCCTATTAGCCCTGGGCTCACACTTCACACTTTTATTCATCTCTACCACCACCACTCCAGTGCTCCATGCTGTCCTCTCATGACAAGGCAATTATTTTCTTCTTTTCCTTCCATCTCATTCTCCAGCCCACATCAGCTTCTTCTACAGATTCTTGACATCCTTCCCAGCTACACTCTATATTAGAATTTCTTGTCATTCCACTACCCATTCCCATACCAAAAGTTCTGTGACAACTTTAACGTGTGCACTTTTCCCCTGGAAAAGACCTCTCTTTGCTCACACTCCCTTGTGCCAGAACACCTCCGCAACAACCCGCCTTTAGCAGTTACCATTATTGGCCTGGGAGCCATGCCACTCAGGCTGTTCATGTGACAGCCTGTTAAAGTCTGTTTGGAGGATACAAAGAGAATCAGGAAAGCAGATGCTTTTAGCTGGTCTACCCTCAGTTGCAAAGATACTTGGAACTATTATGGTCAATACATAAGCACCCTCTGCCACCTCAAATTTTTTTCTTTTATTTCTGAGTTTACAGCTTTTCATTAAATTAATTGATTGATATATTGAATGTCCCTTAAAATTAATGAGGTCTGGTACTCCAAAATTAAAACCATTTTGCACAGGTACAGACAAATGCAGAAATGCCTCTGAGTTGGACACATGACTTCAGAGGCTCAAATAATTAAACTTTCAATGACTGAAATATGCTGCAGCAGCAATTAGCCACAATTAGTGGATGCATTTGCTTGGCTACTGACACACACCTTGGATGACTGAGGGCACTCAGCCCCCTTGCCTCATACCTCAAAATGCAGTTTCAATAGGCACCACCAATAAGGCCTGTGGTAGGTCCTGCTCAATTTCCAATTGTCTCAGTTATTTGCTCTGTATATCCTCATGGATATGAGAAATATTTCCTCCCTTACCAAGAGAATATAACAGTTACCAAAGGGATGTTACATGGATTTATACCCTGATATTTCTCAGAAATTTTTCATGCAAAGACCGAGTTCATTCTAGTTTTGAAGTTGCTCAAAGTAATAAGCTCTGGGTCCTTATGTGCATGCATATGCTGTGTGTGATTCAGGTTTCCTTTCCTTGAATACGTAGAAATGGTGCATCAGCAAATTAGAGCTGTTCCTAAAGTGTTTTGAGGGGGGAAAAAAGCAATAAAAACCTAGGAAATTGTTGAAAATAGTCCTCCCCCTTTTTTTTTTTTTTTTTTTTTTTTTTTTTTTTTTTTTTTATTCACAGAAAGTATTTTTGAGGGACAGCTGAGATGAAACAGGTCTGGAAAGGAAGAAAAACACTAAAAAGCTATATACTATATAGCTGTGTTTAGGATATATAAGATGGTGTACAGGAACATATAGGGTAAAAAACCCTACAGCCAAGTTCAAGTCTACAGTTTTCATGGGCAAGAAGAAAGTAAGCTGCCAAAAAGGCCACGTGGCTGGCCTGGGCACCCTCTGGAGTACTGAAAGTTCAAACACATACACAAAAGTTAAAAAAAAGTCACAAAGCTAGGAGATGCAGTCAGGTGTGAGCTGATGCCAGTGACAGGAAAGAACCCATCAGCGCAAGCACGATGTTGAGGATCTATTCCTCTGTGAGTTACAGCATGTACTGTGTAGTTATAAGGCTCTCAGCCATGAGCTCCATTGTCTTTCTGCCGGAGTCCTCTGCTCAAATACACAGTCATAACTGTAAAACAGAACCTGTTGCCCTCTCCTTAGCAGAGAGACTTGGTTTCCTCTGACATCGCAGCTGTGACAAGCTCTTCAAAGAGGGCCTCATGCAGACTCTCATATTCAGTGCAGGGTCATGAGGCTTTTCCATGTGTTTTGAGAAAAATAGGAGACAGTACTGAAGTACTGGTCATTTAAGGGAGTGAGTTTTGAAATGAAGTGAAGATGAGTTAGAAATCCCACTTTACACACTGTAAGCTCCAACTCCTGTATTTGTGTTAAGATCTGGTATATTACCTGTGAAGATTTGTCCATAACACAAAGACAGAGCCCCAGGCCTGGTCTATACCAAAAAGAGGTTGTTATTTGAATTGCACTTGAAAATTCTTTGAATTGAGAGATTCTTTATATAATCAAAAGATTCCTTTTTAACAGTTTCTTCTATGCCACTTTCCAAAAAGAATAGGAGGTAATATTGCAGGGAAAACATCATAGCTGAATCAGTTAGGAAAATTATATTTTTTCACACTCTGTCAGTGTCAGTAGCACTTTTAAGTTTAGATTGGCACCAAAAGAGGTGAAGCCCTGCGTCAGAATATGAGAATTGTCAGTGCTGGTACCCCACCCCTGAAAGCCTCTGGTTTGTTTCTCTTAATAAAGGATGGGAAACTAAAAAGTCTGCTGCAGAGGTCTAAAACCAGCTTTCACTTAAACTGGGGTGTCTCTCTTCTCAGTGAATGTAATTTGGGAAAAACATTTTTTAAGTGCTAAGAACTAGTTAGGCTTGAAAATGTGACAGACTTCAATTTGAGAAACTATTTGACAAAGCAGGAGACCTTCCTTGCTTAGGTTTAGGTTAAAGCTAAAATGCACCTGATGTGTTGTAGTAATAAAAAATTATTTAAGTTTTAATGTAAATTTTAAGCTTACTAATTTGTTACTTATTGATAATATTAATCTTGAAATACATGCTCAAAAACTTCTGGGAAAGAGAAATTCAGTATTAGTGCTTGCCATTTGCAAGTGAATGCTTAGTCTTTAAGAATGTCATTGAATTTCAATATGTATGAGATATTCTGCTGTTTTTATTGGAAAAGCTTACAAAGAATGGCTTACAATGGAAGCCAAAATGTTTGATCTTTCATATGAAAGCTCACTTACTGCTACAACTGTGGTCTTATAAAACATGACTGAAAACAGACCTGGTTTAATATAATCACGTTTATTAATACTTATTACTTATGTAGCATTTTGTATGTGAGGATTTGGCATATTTTATAAATATCAGTTAAACTTCACAACCAGGCTGCAATGCATGCAATACTCTGTCAGTAAGCCCATTCTCTACAGGGATAAACTGTGATCCCCAGCCTGCATCTTTTCTGTGGGATCAATTACTTAGACATGATTGTCCATAGAATTAAACTGCTAACACCGTTCTTGGAATTGTTTTTGGCTCAGCTAACCATCTCTTTTCCAGTTAATGTCAGGGTAAGACACCATTTCAAATAGGTCATTTGGAAATAGTCACCTTTTTCTGGGGACAAAGGGGCTTGGCTGTATGGATTTAAGTTCTAACTTCTGCTGTCAGAGAATGGTCTCTGGCCAAGTCCACATACTAGCATAGATGCGCGGCTTCACGTTACTTTTCTCGGCCCCGGTCAGCTCTCGAACGCCCGGCTTGGGCATCTCAGCTTTTTGTCGGGGCCGGGGCTCACCACAGTTCCCAGGCGCTTTTGCTGCCGTGCTCCGGGGTGGGCTGTTGGCCGCGCTTCGCCGTCGGCGCGAGGGAAGAAACAAAGAGGCAGGGAATTCGGCCAAATCCATCCGCATGGCTGCTGGATGCTTTATTGGCTGCGAGAGCTGCAGTGGAAAAGCTGCAGCCTCTCCCAGCTTCGCACGGACGCAAATGGCCTCGAGCATGCCGAGGAGTGGGATGAAATAGGGAAGGGACAGGGCGGACGGGGAGTCCTCCCGCCCAATGGATACAGACATCATGGTGATGACGTGTACTACAGCAACCAATGGGAACACAGCAGGGGCAGAGACAGGGCTTTGGGGTGAGTGGGACCGCGAGAACAGGGAGACGGGCATGGAAACCTCAGGAGTAGGGGAAAACCGGGGGATGCACGAGGGTACAGAGAACTGGAAAACCAACAAAGAAAAAACCCATAATTTGAACCCAAATGCAGGATGCAACATAGATGAAACCAAAAGGTCTCTAAGCACACAGCACAATACTGTGCATGGACTCCTGATCTAATCTGGGTTCTGCAGACAGCACACCTCTAGTCCTGATGGAGCAAGGAGCTTAAGATCTTACTATGCTTCCACCTCCTCAGAGCTGTGTTGTCACTTTACTACACTTAGATTTATGTGGTAAGGCAGATAGAAAGCATTCATTTTTTCAAAAAGAACAGAATGGGACAGAAAGGTATAGAAATATATAAATTGAGTGAATCATTCACTAAGTAGAAGAGTTACTTTGGACATCCATGCACAGAGGTGGGAAACAAGACACTTGTGGAGATATTGAGGAGTTGTAGACCCCAGGGTTCAGTATACTTTGAATGTGTGGCCAGAGCGTTGGGGTGCCAAGCACACTCAGTTGTTTACCATCTTAAGAAACACTGCATTTTATCATTCCAACAGAAAATTATCACAGAAAAGGGAAGACAGAAGATAAGAATTGCAACAGGAACCTGTTTAATAACAGCTTATTAAGAGCTTAACATTTGTGTGAAATGGTGAAAATATGCAAAGAAAGGACACATCATGATGACTCCGGTTGGAAAGACTGAAGGATGTTTACTGCAGCACGATTTTGGTTCTTTTATGTAAGAGCTGTTCTTTTCACTCCACATGTTTTTCCTCCCCTGGAACCAACAGAAGTATGGCAACAATGAAATAAAACCCTGACGTTTCAGAGATGTTGTCTGGTGGTTGGGTCTCCTTCTCAGCAACCACATGTCTGTTTCATCCTGGGTTTGGGTTCAAATTATGGGTTTTTTCTTTGTTAGTTTTCCGGTTCTCTGTACCCTCGTGCATCCCCCGGGTTTTCCCCTACTCCTGAGGTTTTCGTGCCCGTCTCCCTGTTCTCGTGGTCCCACTCACCCCAAAGCCCCGTGTCCACCCCTGCCATGTTCCCATTGGTTGCTGTAGTACACGTCATCACCACGATGTCTGTACCCATTGGGCGGGAGGACTCCCCGTCCGCCCTGTCCCTCCCCTATATCATCCCATTCCGCGACCTGCTTGAAGCCATTTGTGTCCGTGCGAAGTTGGGAGCAGGCTGCAGCTTTTCCACCGCAGCTCTTGCAGCCAATAAAGCATCCAGCCGCCACACAGACAGATTTGGCCAAATTCCCTGCCTCTTTATTTCTTCCCTCGTGCCAACGGTGAAGCGCAGCCAGCAGCCCACCCCGGAGTGCGGCAGCAAAGGCGCCCGGGAATTGCAGCGAGCCCCGGCCCCGATGAAAAGCTGAGACGCCCAAGCTGGGCACTCGAGAGCCGAGAAAAGTAACGTGAAGCCGCACATGTCTGACAATATCTTGTTTTCATCCAGGGCAGAGTTTTTTTTCTTTGAAGTAGCTGGTACAGTGCTATAATTTTGAGATTTAGTATGAGAATAATGTTGATAACACACAAATGCTTTAGATGTTGCTGAGCAATACTTACTCTAAGCCAAGTAAGGCCTTTTGAGTTTCCCATTCTCTGTGAATGAGTAGGGGTACAAGAAGCCAGAAGGGAACACAGTCAGGACAGCTGACCTGAACTTGTCAAAAAGATACTCCCTACCATTTCTTACGCTCTTTTTATTGACTATCTTTTCATTACATTATTATTATTATTATTATTATTATTATTGACATTCAGTTAGTAAACTACTGTGATATAAACCTATGGATTTTACCTTTTTGTCCAATTGTCCTTCCCATCCCACTTGGACTGAAGAAGACTGTGGGGCAGTTGAACAAGTGGCTGTGTGGTACTTGGTTGCTTTGCTGGGGATAAAGCATGACAGGCAGCAGACCATTGTTCCCGGGGGTCCAAGCTAATTGGTTGAGTACCTGGACTTAGTGCAAGTCACATTGCAACACTAATGTAACTTCTTCACACTTGGGGCTCAACATAGCCTCTGTAAAGCACCAAGTGGAGGTAAAACCATGGTCCTGAACCTGTTAATGTTTCACTGTGCTATGTATACTTACCTAAACTCATTAATTTCATAATTTTGCTATACATATAAAATATTTTATGGATTATTATGAGGATAAATTATTCAACTATGTCTTATGGCTTTCTGAATTGCATAGAGAAATCTTTTAGAAGATGCCAAAAATGTCTTCTCAGAATGTATGTCTGAGGTATTTATTTGCAATGAAACTCCTCCATCTACCAGAATATGAGAATTTTGGATCCAGTTACCGGTTCCTTAACTGTGAGCCTTATGAGCCTTATGCCCTCATGGGTTTTTGTGAAGCTGCAATTATGCTGAAGTATGTGTAGAATTGAGCTTTAGTTACAAAGAATGTTCTCAAATTAAATATTTGGGTTTGGAGTGTCCTGGACTTTATCTTAAACTAGATTTCAAGCCAGCTAATAGAATCTTTGGAACAGCTGTGAGTATCCAGACAGTCACCTAAATAACTTTGAAGACCCTATAACTTGACCATGACTGATGAAAATAAAGTCTGGTTTGGAAGATAAGAGCTTAATTAATTTTCAACCTCTTTTTAATTTTCTCAGTTTCTCCCCAGTTCCTAGTTAAGCTATTACTTACTGATGAAATTTTTTTTGTGTGATAAATTTGTCATACAGATACCTGTTTTGTCCACGTAAAAAACAAATTAATAATAGATTTAGAGAACTGAATATGCCATTGTTTACTTTTTGGCATTATCATTTTAGAGGATTACAAAATCTCATGTTTTTGTGTACATCCACTCAGCTAACCAGGATACACACAGTTGCAAAGTTTGAGAAACATGCACCATATCTGGCAGATGTTGCAACATGATGAGAATGGATAGGATGATATTCCTGGAGAAGTGACAAAACTACAGAACTTGTGACCACTTCTCAAATCCTCCCTTCCTTCCATCTCTGTCCCTGATCCATCTGCTTTCTCTTCAGCTAACTTATTTTTTTCATATTTCATATTTTCATATGAAAATATATGTATTTTTTGTGAAAATACAGCTTCCACTGGGAAAATCTAAATGGCATGAACAACTTTAGTTCACAATTAAAGATCCACAGTAAGAGATGAGGATAAACTGAATAAATAGACTTTAGATGTCTACTGACTACCTCCCCTCTGAAGTCAGGACCATTGCTGTGTGAGTCCAGACAGGGAAGCTGTCTCTTCATGTTCAGAATGGAGTCTGAGGCACAGAAACACTGATGGATCTGTCTTTTATTGACTGAAGCCAACAAATAAACAAACTTATTTCAGTGCAGCATCACCAAGCCTTGACGCCAGCAAAGAAAAAGAGTTCAAAACTCATTGCATTCAGTCCTTTGAAACCAGGATAGAATAAAATACACAAAAATCATACTTCCTTGGAAGTTAATGAGCTAGAAAGAGGCCAGTTGAGAGGCAAGTTTTGAATTATGGGGACCAAGTGAGCAATTTTGCTTTTGGTACTCAGCTTCTCAGTGGGCCTAAGCTAACTAGAAAATACAGAAGTCTGATGTTTATGAGCCAAAACACTGGCCAAGCCTCTGAACAGTCAAGTTCTTTATAAATGTCTATTACTGTAAAGAAAACACAATGTTATCACTTCATAGTGTGATAATCACAAAGCAATACTGACAAAGTGTCACTGGACTGGCTCATTTCATACACAAACATGAAGTTGGGGACAACCCCTCAGCAGGAGTTTTCATGTTTCCCCTACCTCTATATCTATCTGCTCTGTAAAGAATTTAAGGTAAAGTAAAAAAAAAATATAAGTGAAAGGGAGTGATGATTTTTCCAGCTCTGGAGTAAAGCATTTTCTAAAGAAAAAAATAATTCTTCAAAGCGAGCAATCACATGAAAGAAATTTGCATATACTGATGAATGAATTTTAGCTTTTGTCACTAACCACCCATGCTCTTCTAATGAATCAGTAAAAAATCAAAGAAGCAGGTGAACAGATAAAGGTGAGATTACAAAACAATGCAAAGTCAGTAGTAGGACAGAGGACAGTCTTGCCAAGACCATATTTAACCATGAAATATTAATAATGTAATGCTCTTAACTGAAGGCTAACCTGCAGTTTTGCTTTTTTTTTTTTTATTAGCTAAGGTGAGATTCTTTCTGGACTATTAACTTTTTTTAGTATTTAGATCACAACTACTAAAGACTTAGCTATATTTTGACAGGTACTGACAAAGAGTGCCATGGAATTGTGACTCAATTGTCACCTTCGTCGTTTTCAAGCTGAAAAACTCAGGATGAGTGCTAGGTACTAATTAGAACTGTTATATTAGGAAAGTAAATACAATGGTGTCTAACATTAAACAAAGCATGGTTCTCATCACAAATGGTTTCTTTTGTGTGCGGGCTAGTCTAAAAACCCATTTTGCATGCTAATGAGGCACAAACAATAATTGCCAAAGTAACTAGTTTCATGCAATTACAAAAACCACATAAAAAGCTCTATTGTTTGTTGTCTTATGATTTCTTAATGCTAATTTTGCACTTGATAATTTGGGGATTTCATTTGTACCACAATGTGCAATTTGGGGTTTGTGTGTTTGAAGGCAAAGACTTCTAATGGGGACTACAGTGTAAAAGGAAATAAGTCCAAGTGTGGAAATGTAAAAGAAGCAGTCACTCTCAGGGAAGAGACTGGATAACCAGAAAAAAGAGGGAGAAAAAAAGCAGTGGAGAAAAGGGGACACTCCCTCTATGAGAAAAAGGTAAATCAGAGCTGAGCAGAGGGAGGCTGTAGGAGCAGGGAGGTGCACAGGCCAGTTAATGAATATCACTAAGCTGACACATCCTGTGGCTTGGAATGCATGACAAACTGGGGAGTCACACAAAGATCTGAAGAACCATGGAAAATTAGAGACTAAAAAGTCAGATGGTTAAGTAGTTAAAAATAAAAAGTTTGGGGCCCTGCTCTTCCTTTGAAGGATCTCTCATTACAGCCCATATACACCATTTATAATCCTGTGAAAGAAAGATTGGACCCCTTCTATTTCAGTGTAGACACAGACTTCTCTGGCTGAAATTTTGCCTGCATTTCTGTGATTTGTGCTTTCACTGTAGAGTGACTTGTCTGCAAAATTTAGTGGAGAAAAACATACCATATGGCATTTTTTGACTCTGATTCACACCAGCCTTTAGTTTGTTATTTTCTAATTGAATAAAATATAGTATTGTTGAACTTTGATTTTGAATTAGCCTAGAGAAAATGTGCATTGCTTGGAATCTTTACCCTTCTCTGAACCTAAAGGAAACCTACCATGGAAGTAGAAATACAATTTTAAGGTCAGGATTGAATAAAATTTGCTCTAAAGTATATTCCATACATTGTTATCAGGGCATATTAATATTCATGCTTTGTTTTTTTAAAGAAAATATGATTTTTATGTCAGATACCCTGAAATTGTATCTACAGCAAGGTCTAATATACAAAGTACAAGACTTGAGCGATGGTTAGAATTCATTTTCCTTTTGTCACAGTCTGTCTCCTTCCATTCACCATGATGTTAAGTATTTTTGCAGAGATATCTGTCCCTTCTTTTTCTCTGTGTGTTATGCTACCAGTTTTGGTACAGGAAATAAATTTGAAATCAATACATGTTGGTATTGTTAGATATTGTAATGTGTTGTGGGATCTTTTTTAAATGACATTAATCTTACTGTAACTAGCTGAGCCCAGCACTTTCACCCTTTCATCTTGTATACTCTTTCTTTTTCCGTCACCAGCCTTCTGAATGTATTTTCCATAATAATATATCTCTCTACTGTGTTGATCTCTTCAGCATATTCCTCCCTAACACACACACATATTTTTCCCTCTTCAGATTTCGTTTATGGTTTTTACTTGGAAAAATCATGACGTCTCCAGGAAAATGCTTTTTACATTTTCTTGCCAGTCTGCAGCATTTCAGAAATATTACCAATTGCTACGTGAATAATTGATTCATAGCTGTCACAGCATGGAGGTGACATTGTACCTTCTTACTCTTCTTCCCCACCCCCTAGAGCTCATTTAACCTTTTCTTCTTTTCTTATTCTTTGTTGACAAAAGAACCATTTAAATTTGGTCAGCACTGGGCTCTACCCGTGCAAAGTAACTGCAAAACAAAGACACAAGAAACCCTATTAGAAAACTTTAGGTAGTGAAGATATTGTGGATTATTATAAGCACTGTAATAATTGAGAAATATATCATCAACATTGTATTTAATTGGCACAGTACACTTGCCATACAAACACTATTTAATTCTCTAGACAATTAAGTGTGTTTATATGAAGACACATTACAGGCAAAAACAAAAGTTTATGTAATAACTATGCATAAAAAAAGCACATTTACTTCTTGTTTGAAAGACACTCAATATAATACTCAAAGTCTAATTGGTCAACTAACACTGGAGCATTAAATACAATACTAATTATGCTTTGCCTTTGCTCTGCTGTTTTATGATGACACTGAAATATGTTCTTTCCTTTTCTCCTTTTTGGTTTTTTACTAGCTTGTTCAGGGCACACATGCATCTAGATAATAGCTTTATTCAGCCAAAATACAGGGAAATTGAGTATAATACTTCATGTTTCTGTGGAGAGCATATGTATATAAGAATTAGACTACTTGATGGCAAGTCTAGGAAAAATGCTGCTTGAGATGAGGATAATATTTTGGAAAACTCAAGGACATTGGGTATAATGTCTTGCTAAATTGGACATTTATATGCAATCTCGATCAATCTTAATAAATGTAGGAGATACAAGGAGCCTCCAATTTTTTGAAAAGAAGCTCTAAGACAAATTAAAACAGATTTAATGCATTCTTTCTATTAGCTGGTTGAATAGGTCCTTATAAATAAAAAGAGTTGATGCTAAAGCATTCTCAGGAAGCAACTTATTTGAATAATCTAGAAAGGGTGGATGTTAAATAGAGTGAGAAATAGAAGGGTATACTAATAATAAATAACATAAGATCAAATAAGGGGTTAAGTAAAAGTTAACACATAAGTTTCTGGGGTAAACAGTTAGGAGAGCATTTCACCTTGTAGCTCCATGCCTCAGTTTCCCCAGTCATGCAGGCTGGAGGAAATCCAGAGATGCATATTATGACACAACATGCCAGGTACTCAGGCCTTACTTTTGCATTTGGAAGTGCAGGAGGGGTTGCAGTCAGCATGCCTGGCAGGCAGACAGCACTGCACAAAGTCTGTGCAGGCTGCACCAGGGCAAGTGAGGTCTGATCTGGGGCTGTCACACTTAGAGTAACAGGTGTTGAGAGTACCTGCTTAACTGTTTTTCACAAGCTCCTAATAGACCCACGGAGGTGACAGCAGGAGCACCTACCTCCCCTTGGCAGCCTGGAGAGTGAGAGTGATGGGACCACTCATCTCAAAAAGTCTCAGCAAAAGGTCTTCAGCTATGCCAGCCACTAGCATGAGAGCAGGTGAACAGAGACCTAAGAGGCCAAAGGCCTCCATACTTGGAGGCCAGCTTCCATACTTGGCAAGACCACGGATTTCCTGGCTTTTAAGCTTTTCAGAGGATTTGAAACCTTTGTTTGTGAGTTGTTAGAACTTCAGGGTAGCCAGAAAACTTCTGCATGCCTGATGTATGCCAAATCCAAGTGCATATATAATCCCCAAGTAAAGAGAAATTGATTTGGAGGAAATTCTGAACTCCACTTCCAGAAATACAACACAAACACCTAGATGGATGTCACCTGGCAGTGCACAACCTGATACTCAGCTGAGTATCACAATAAAGCCCAAAGAGATATAGTTTTATTGCTTTAAATCTGAACACTCTCAGTACGAACAGTGGGGAGTGTGGGGACTGGGATTCAAGAAACACAGTTTGGTTGTCTACATTGAAGGTATACAAATTACTCTAGCAATCCTGTTAACTAGTTTAAAATTCCACATTTCTCTAAAAGATATGTTGGGAATGTATCCACACATACATGAATCATTTCAGACCCACTGATGATACTTGCACCCTTCTTCACTCCATTGTCACATATTGTTTCCATTACCTACCACATACATCTTCTCTTGACTTCCCCTTTTGCAGAAGCAAAATCTAGTTCCCAAGGCTGCAGAAAACAGAAGCTCATCAGACTCTCTTTTATATCAAATTTTTTCTCCTTTTTTTTCCATTTTGTTTTGCCCAAGGTAATCATCTTAGGACAAGAAAGACAAGAAGACTCTTCAAAACATGAGTAGTTTCCACAATATGCTTTGGTCAGGAGATGCTATAAAACTTTTGTACATTTTCCTTTCCTTTCCTCTTCAATAAATGAGAATATCACTTCATTCTGTGTCCAGCCATCACCAACCTAACGGTCTTCTACCATAATTTTAACTTCCTAACTGGCCTTCCCAACCAGCATCTCAATACATCGTATGTCCAGAATGACTCACACTACTGTTTTATTTACGATGCAATCAAAGACTGTAGGAAAGTGAGCAGTAACTGCTTTTCCAATGCATAAAATATCCCTCTTTCTTTCAGCCCTATATTATATAAATCTGAAAGACTCCATTTTTTCCTCTTCCTATTTCTTGTCCTCTCAGAAAAAGCAGCAGAGGCAAGATAGAAAGTACAGAATACAAGTCTCTAATTTGTCTACATTTAGAGCATTTTTTGCAAGGCCTACTAGCAGAAAATGTACTTGTAGCCTTTAAACAAAATGGTTCTCATCAAATCTTCCTTATTTGGTAGGTCTGGCAACAAAGACCACTTCTATAGCAGAGGAAATATGCATCCACCTGCAGCCTTCACCAAGGTAAAAAGTGAGAAATGTAACATTATTTTATCAGTATCGCTGACTCAGAATGATACCAGAAATTTTATCTTTCACAGGAGAAGGATGGTTTCAGCAGCTATGAAAGCTCTGATGACAAGCTTTCAAGAAGCACCCAAAACAGGATGCAGATCTTGCCAGTATTGTTAATAAATATTTGCTTATGGGAGATTCCAGGAAGTGAGAAAAGCTTTTCAATCTTTCATGAAATGTAGGTCCCAGGTCTAAGAAGCTTATATTTTGAGAACAGAAATATACCAAGAGGAAGAGAAAAGAAACAATAGCCTACAGTTTACCCATAGCTCACAAAGAGCAGCTTAGCAAAAAAAGAGGGAAGTAAATAGAAATAAGAGAATACTTGTTCATTTTTTGGAATTGTTTTCAACTGCTGTCACAAATTTTGTAGACTGAAGCACTAGAAACAATGACAAAACACTGAATTTAGCATCAAAATTACCTACCTGGTACCAGAAATGCATTTCCCAACCTGCAGTGCATTAGCTGACTTCATACTGTAATTGTAATGAATCTCTTATTGGACCCTTGCTTCCCTGGACAATGCCATATTGTAAGGACTAAATACATCATCAGTGAGCCTCATTCTCGTGTATTACACTAATATATCATTGGAATGACAACTGCTTCTGATGATATATTAATGCAATACATCAGTAGTGTGGGGCTCCTATAGGGTATTACTCAGGAACAGGGGCCATCTAAAGAAAACAGACCCAGAGTCAAATTCAGTTTAATTACTGAATGAAAGGGTTATCAGGAACAAAGTTACGTGTAATGCTAACATTCTTACATCATCCCTGAGATTAATTTGCAACCTCACTACATATTAAACTTGCAATTTTAGATCGCAGTTGAAGGGTTTGGATTTGCCTGCTGATGTAATTCACAAACTATAGCCTCCCCAATATTTTATATTGATGCATGAATAATGCAGTTATTTTTTTATTCTGTCCATCTTGCATTCCATGATAGTCAAACAACACATCAAATGTGTAGCTATAAAACCAGATTTAGAAAAACTACACTCTACTTGAAACTATTTGTAGTCACTAGGCACCATATAAATATTTGCACTTAGTGCATTCAAAGAAAGAGACTGGTATTTGCTTTTGTAGTCAATTATGCACCACATTTTAGTGTATCATTTGTCTTAAAGCCATCATAAAGCATGTACAGGTCTGCTGGGTTGGGGTTTCTTTTGTGGCTTTTCTTTATCTTTTTCTTTGTGATGTTTTTGGTTTTTTGGTTTGGTTTTTCAGTTGTTTTGGTTTTTTTTTGTTTGTTTGTTTGTTTGTTTTTGTTTCTTTGGGTTTTTTTTTGCTGTTCTTTTTTGTAGGAGACTTTTTTCAGAATTTGTCACAGAAAAAAAATTGTGCATTCTACTGTTTCTTAAGTGAAGTTGTGAGTTGGATTCTGAAATGCTTTTAGCAAGAGGACTTCCATAACAATATTGCAGTGTCCACTGACATGAAATAGATCCAGAGTCATCTTCCCTTGGATCTATTTTCCCCTAATTTTGCTGCTACTATATTATAATTTATCCAAAGAATCCATCTATATATTATGAATCAAACAGGCATCAGAGGTGCTATCACTTAAACTAGAGCTTCTGGTTGCCTTTTATTTCATGTTTATTAAGATTATAACCAAAGGCTGAAAAAAAATCATAGAACAGCCAAAAGAATCAAGCCAAAAGACATAATGTATATTTGATTTTATAAACATCTTGCTGTGTCTAATCCAGACACTATACTTACTCTTGAATAGACTGTTTTGTTTAATAACCATTTATCTATTGTTAATGTCTTTGGAGAATTCATCTTGGGGTTTGTACTGAAGATAAATGCAAGTGTGTGAGGGTTTATGAAAAATGTCTCAGCAAGTGACAGGAAGCCTGATATGAGTTACCACAGTCCGCTTCACATGTGGGGCAATCTACTACTTGTCTTGCATTTATTGTATTTTCTTGCTAGGCATTTTCTCTTTCTTTTTCTGAGACCCTTTGATACTATATACTTTTAAATACCAAACATTGACAGTAAATCTGAAAAGAATTCAGGTTGTAGAAAGAGAGACAAAACTACAGATGTAAAATGTAACTACAATAAAATGAAGAAGAAACCACAAAGATTTCTTCTTTTTTTTTTTTTTTTTTTTTTTTTTAATGATGTGTGCATGAGGGAAGGGAATCAGAATTTAAAAGGAATTAACTGAACATCAACTGCATGTCCCAGTGATACATGTCATTTTAGCTCACTAGGGTGATGTATGTTTTATTTAGAGAACTGTTCAAAGCTTCAGTTAGAAATTCTCCCAAGAATAAATGAAATTCTCTGAAAACAAAGTGTCATCGTCTTGTGAGGAAAGTAAATTCCGTGCATATTTGTCTATATGTAATCTTAACTATTCTTTGTGTGCCTTATAGCTGGAATGATAGTAAATAATGTATTGCAGGTGTGGAGAGAGCTTATGGAAGTATAGCAAATTAATGAAAAGCCCCATGTGACCTATCAGCTAAGTTCCCAAGATAGGTTTCTTTCTGTTATTTTCTAATTAGTAGCAATTTCTCCCTTCCTCTGTTGCATATTTCCCTTAGCCCACAGTCTGAACTAAAGGCATATCTGTTACAAACTCTATTGTAGAATCTTCAGGATGTCAGTAGTAGCTGGAATTAAATTAGATTTAAACCCTTGCAAATTAATGAGTAACCTTGAGGTGTTTGAATGTATCTGGTATGTCAATAACGTAATGTGCAACAGAAAGAGGATGAACTTTGCTCATACACCATGTGGAGGCTTTCCCCTGTGAGTTTTATACAGTGAATTATTTACTAGTTATTGAATTAATCAGACAATTTTTACTTTTTGGCACTTTTAAAATCTGATATTTAAAATCTGCTTATGTGCTTAATTGAATGGACAGCACATGCAAACCTGCTCCTTGGTGAGCCAGCCCTGCCTGTTTAATGCAAGAATTCAAAAATAAAATAAGTTTCCCCCTTAGCATCAGCAGGACAGCCTGGTGAGACAGTGCGCTGTGCTGCAGACACCTTGTGAAACCAAAGAATGTCAGAGCGAGAGCAGAGATGGACTGGACTGCATCAGTCTGTACTCAGGAGCTGGATGAATTTGAAACCTGACCAAGTCTGAATGGAATAGTGGTCAGAAAGCCAGGAACAGTTACTTCAGATTACAAAATGCTTGAACAATTTACTTCACAAGACAACTGAACAATCTCCTTGTGCTAAAGATCCATCAATAATATCTTCGTAGTACACAAAATTTGATGAGAGGAGGTGGAGGGGTGATGCTGGCATGGGGGTGAGGGGGAGAGAGATTCACATTGTGTAAGATGAAAGCAATGAAGTATTTAAATAGAAATGCATTCCAGTAACCGAAATCCCTGCCCAACATCATCTTTGTTTCAGAAAGTCTGATTAGTTAACATATTCCATCACCTTGGGAAGAAAGCTGAGGTAAGCGGCTTAATTTATAAATGGATGGAACAAACTTATTTAAAAATTCTCACTACGTTATCATGAATCATGTAGGCCTATTAAACTAATTGCTAAGTAAATTTAAGCAGTATTACAGTAGATTTCACTGAATTTATCATCAATCTAAAGAGATCTTTGGTGGTCTCATGCTGCCCCCCACAGATATGTCTCAGAACATTCATTATGCCATAATTACAAAGTCTCTTTGAAGAGGCTAAAAATCCCAAGACTCCTCTCATCAATTATTTTCACCTGTTAATTCATTTTGTGTGAGGTAATAACCTCAGCATAATAACAAATGTGCAAGTACTCCGATTTTGCAATTAAAAGCAGCAGGGCTCCTATTTTGATCATACAGACTGTGACATCCATCATAGAAAACAATTTGGGCCTAGCGGGATGACAGATGCCACACTGATGGCTCTACTAACTAACTGCCTGTCCTGGAAAAAAATGGTCCCGTTTCAGGCTGCAGCTGCAAGCTATCTGATAGCTCCTGGCCAGGCAGCAGGGAAAGCCTGCAGTGACTAAATTACTGAAAGGTAATTTTACTTCACAAAATGAGGATTTTGGAGCCATATATGTATGCATTCCAGTGGCTGGTGTAATTTGGAAATAAATAGTCCTTTTCATTTGAAAATGACTGGAATTGCTGCCAGTGTTCAGAGAGTATTGTTTCTCAGCCTTTTACATGAGAATACAGTGTAATACTCATTATTTCTCCCCTTTCACATCTTATTAGACACAGAAGGCAAGGTGGTTATCTCTGCTTTCTTTAGCTAAATCCGCAGAAGTAGGATTTCTTCCAACCTCTGGACAGGTGCCTAAATAATAGAAGAGTGCTCATTTTAGCCTTTCAGTTTGTATCAAGGCTGAGTGAGCCCTGTCTGGGGAATGATCCCACTATCACCGACGAGCGTTAAAGTGATATGCCCTCATCTGAAACTCCAGTAAAAACAATGAGTCAAACTGTAAGCGCAGGCAGCTCATTAGGCTCGGAACTGATTCACCAAGGAAACAATTTGATGTAGAATTAATGACAGAAAAGCTGTTGTCCTGACTGGAGCGGGGGTGGGGGGCTAGAGGAAGCAGGGGGTGCATAGACTCAGAAAAGAACCCTAGAAAACGCAGCCAATTTATTTTCCTCACTAAAGTGCATAATGTGCTACCTCAGTATTGGGCCAATTAGCTTGAAACATTTAGTGCTGAAACACTGCATACTCTGAGTAAGCAAGACGACTGATTGAGCCTATAACTTTTTAATAGGAAACAAACAATGTTGCTGTCAGCTAATATGAAATATGTCAATACAGTCTGGGATTTTTGGATGTGTTCTTGTTTGTCCCTTTTTTTTTCTTTTTTTCTTTTTTTTTTTTTTTTTAATTTTATTCAGGCAGTCTAAAACCTGGTGACTGGGCAGAAGAAGCTGGACTAAGTTCAGTCTGCTAAAAACAGCAGATGCAAATTATGAAGGGAAACCGCACTGCTGAAAGAAAGGTGGGTAGGTATTGTAAGGATTGCGTTTTCAGATTTCAGCACACTAATGCAGAGCAACAAAAGATCAGCAGAAGGCCAAAGGTTAAGTACAGCATGAACTTTCTCGGTGGCTGTGCACCTTAAGATGAAAAGATAGCCCTGTTTATGACATCTGCAGACTACAATGCTTACCATTTTATACTACCCTCCTACATTCTCTGCAGACAAAGAGCTGTGCTCAGCTTCTTGGGAAAAATCTACTGTTTCTTACTCCATCATATTACACTCATAAACCTTGTCAGCAATAAAGGATGTATGGGTAGACAGAGACAGGGATGTGCAGCTGGTAAATGCCATAATCATACTAGAAAAATACCAGCATTTCATTCTTTCAATTGGTTCTCTATTCAGGAATCTGTGTCTCATGAATGTGAGGCTAATTCCCAGGGCTGGGAGCTGCTCCAGCTCATGCCGACAGCATGGCTGAGGTGTTTGTCCAGTATTTCCAGATACAGAAAGCAACCTTTCCTAAAGAGTTTAAGGATTTACAAAGCAGAATGTGTGGAAATTTTTGGTAGGATTATACTGCAATAAAGACAAACAAAAGAGATTAATCAAAACAAGAAAATTAGTATTACCCATCTTAGATGTTCTTTAATGCAAAGCCAATAGTTCTTGCCCTTTATGCACATGCTCCTACAGTAACTAATGTACAGTAGCCATCAACAAATTATGACTTGTGACACTTTTGCTGCTGCAATATTAAGCCCAAAGTCCTATGGAGAAAATATATGGTTTTTATTACCAAATTGTTCTTGTTTACAATTCTAATATCCTCTTCATTATCTACTTTTCCAGACATTTTAGGCAGTTCTGAAGACCTGGGGCAGCACTAGTCCTGTCATAAAGAGAAATTAATGTTGTTAAAGATGGCCTAGCTGCCCTCTGGGACAGCTGAAGATGTGAAAATATAAGGTTCTGTTTTAAAGATGAAAATGATTAAAGGCACAGGCACCTTGCTCTTAGTGCAGCCACTAAAACTTTTAATAAAATACTTCAGCAGAAAAAAAGCTGCTTTACTTCTTCCACTGTAAGTCTTAAGAAAAAAAAAATGAGAGAGAGGGGAAGGAAGAGGGGGAGAGAGAGAGAGAGAACTTTGTTCTATAAGAAGAGGCTTGCTTTAAGGACTAATAAGCGTAAAAAGGACCTCATCATTATAAAGAACCTATTCGTCTCAGCAACAGCTCACTTAATAAAGACTGGATGATAGAAAAACCAGTAGAGCTGTCTCCAAATAGCCAGTAAGCTAATTAGGTGCATTGTAACAGGTAGCCCTTACAAAAACTGACAGGCTTAAGCCAGCATGCCGCAAATACTTAAGAACATCGTAGCAGATGTACAGTGGTTATTGTATCCTCTTCAAGGCTGTTGCTGCTGCCACAATTTTATAAGCTTACGCACCTCAAGCCCTCAAAGAAGCTAAGAACGGGTTTCAGTGGAAAAAAAGAAAAGGGAAAAAAAAAAACAGAGAGAGAGACAAGAAGCACAAGCCTGCTGAAGATATTATATGAGCTTTTAGGGGTCCCAGACCAAAGAGACCTTTCAGAAGGAATGGTTCAGCTGCCTGGAAGAAAATGGCAGGCAATACAAAAGACGAGAGCATAACCTTTGTCCTAACAGGGATGGAAGAATATCTGTCAGAACTTCACCTTCATAATCTTGCCCACCTCAGTCATTTTTTACTGGTTAAATGAAGGTTACAGGATTTGCTCTGAAGACAAAATGTCCCTTTCTCCTTAAAAATATTGTTGAAATTAAAAAACAAGTTTACTTTGTCATTTCCCAAAGTTTCATATTCACTGCTCTCCCTTTGGTTTCCTTTTGTTCTCTCTACTTTGGAAAGAGGTCAGGTATTACAATTGTGTCTCTCATATGCTTTTGATTTTCTAGCAATCATGTGATGTAATTGATGGTATACAGAAGCCGTTTGAGGACTTCTAGGTCCCTTAATGACAGCAGTAGTGCTGCAAAGGAAAAAGCTGCTGTTCTTGACACTCTGGGAAGTCTAACTTCCCATCACTGGAGCTGGGATCGTGGTACTAACTTGCTTTGGGGAAAAGCCCATGGCAACAGGAGTACTGGAAGGAAACAAATCTTTGCTTCCGATGAGCAGTGGCTCTTCAGAACGCTATGCTTTCTGCTGAAAACCATGAGGGACCCAGAGGCCTCAGTATCAGAGGAGCAGAATTATGTGAATACTCCCCCACTCCAGCTGCATTCATGTGGAACAAGTGATTCAAAAAATCTCTGTCAGGATACCTTCTTTCCGATCCGCAAAGCTAGCTTTATCATGACACCAAATGTAAATTAATATCTGCCAGCATGTATGTGAAAAAGGTATTTTTCAATACATAGTGTTATCAGCAGATGCTTTAAATCCTTCCCATCCCCTGGGGTGAATACACTGAATAACACTGTATTTCTGCAAGAGAAATCTAGTACTATATTCAATTCTGGAGAAAAATACTATGAGCTTAGCAAATCCATAGACAGCTACAGAAGTAACTTTCCATTAGGAAAAATATCACTGTCGAAATGTAGACAACAGGTTCTAGAGCTCCAAACAAGACTTATTACTTCTGCAGAGGAAAACTATTACACCATATAATTAAAATATATTCTAGCTGTGATATGAACTATGAAAGTATTGAGACTTAGCAAACAGAGTTAATTTGTAATTATTGATGCACTTTCAGGGGTGAGTATATAGTATGATGACCTCAAGTAAAAGGGCTCCTGTATTAAGATCAGCCCATGCTATATTACAGATGCATATTCTCACACATAAGCTATTATTTCAAAAACAAAATTCAAAACTAAGTTAGAAGGGGCAACAATTAGGTTCGTTGTGCAAAATTAATTCTCTCATTGAGGCCTATGTGTGTCAATATGGGATTTAATTATGCAATCAAATTATTTAACTTTTGCAGGAAGTCTGTCTCATTTACTTTTTCACATTGTATCTTAATAATTGTAACAAAATGCCACTTTTCAAGTGCTTCTGTAAGGCCAGGTACATTAATTTTCTTGTGTACTTTCTGAGGGCATACTCTCTCAAGATATCTGAAGAACTGCTTTCTTTCCATGGAAATGATTTATGTGAGGAAATTCCACTATTCTCTTTTATGGATTAAGAGTTCAGGATAAAAAAAAAAAAATCAACATTAGCAATGTCTACTAATTTTGAGTCCCCAGGTAAGAAAACTGGACACTTGAGTTTTGAAAGAATTTTGGTGATTTTAGATAAAAATATTTTTTTGCATGACTCCTGTAACTTCAGTTGCAACTTAAAGTACACATCACATGTGCAAATCAGCATCTTAAGAATATGCATATAGGACTTATAACGGACATATAATATTTTTAGTAGTGTAGCTTAGGCAGTTTCCCTAGCAACCTATAGGAATGCTGTGGCAGAGACAGGTACAAGGCCCAGTCCCCCATGTCAGCACTCGACAGTTTAAGATATGAGGATGTCCCTTGTCTTTTTCCAATCTCTTCCCTTATTCACTTTATGATCCCCAGTATGCCCAGTATATGACCTTTCTACACAAATTTTATTGCTCTCAAGAGCATCTTACAGCTTCTATACCAGAAGCCTGTTGGAAAAATAAAAGCATGACATGTAAATACTCAGTCTTTGTTTACAAGAAGAAATCAACGGTACTACTAAAAGTGTTTTATGTTCTGTTTTCCATGTAATAAAAAAATAACCAAATCAAACACAAACAACAAGGAGCTGCAAACAAAGAAGTATCAACATACTAGTCTTGCTGAATAGAACATTCTATCATGTAATGGTCACTGAAATGATTGCCTCTATCTCTACATTATTGAGTTTAAGGATGTTGAGTTAGTAAGTTCACAAATGACATCAGCTATTTACCTTCATTTGGTAAGAGTAAACAAATAAGGAGAGATGTTCCTGAAATGAAGACAGCAAGGATACCATCCTGAGATAGCAAGTCCTCCTTCTGTGACAAGCAGTCACAGACGAATCTTGGTGGGGCTTTAGCTATATTCTGTACCTAATTAGTTTTTGTGATTTTTCTGAATAAAACTGCTAGGATTTTGAAACATTTACAAGGAATTGAGAGGAAGATGTTCTAGTGGAGAGTGCTGTAGTATCTAGCAAAACTAACAGCTAGTAGAACTGTCTCAGTTAACAGGAATCTGCTTAATTGCTACAATAATGGTAGATGTGGGAATCTGATGACATTGATATTGGAAGAAAGGGAGTATTGTGACCTCACATATGGGAAGAAATATAATTAAAGAAAACAACTAATATCAAAATAAGAAGTGTAATATGTCTTCTAACTATATTTCAGAAAGTTTCACAAACACTGAACACCATTGATTAAAATTATAATTCCCATCACTGTAATGCCACATGTGCCACTAACCTCTAACACTTGCTCAGTCTCAGTAATAATGGCATGATTTGATCATTCTTGTCTCCACATACTGTGATGATTGACAAGATGGGGAATTAATACAATTGGCAGACATTGGGTAAGATCACAAAAATCTGTAAGGTGTGGAATAAAACTTTAGTCACATGAATTGCATCTGTGACTGCTTGCCTCATTCAGATTGTCAAAGAAGAAGTAAAGAAAATGAGTTGTCTTAGTCACAGTTTTGGTCGCAAGACTGTGCACAACTCTCCATGCAGGAATACATTTCTTTTCCTGCCCTCTCTGAACCTCGGGAACTTTCTCAGTCAGCATCTACAGCAATAGGACAATGATTCCTGTTTCTTTTTAGTCATCGTCTCCACAGAGAATGTAATTAGTGAGTCTTCCCCAGGCTTTGCAGGAAGTAGGATTTACAAACTTCAGGAGCTCAGGACGTGGTCCACAGCTAATAGAATTTACAAGACAGCTGTGAATTTATATATAAAATTACCAAAAAACCCACCCAAAACACACTAAAGCAAGAGAAAAAAAATAAACAAAAACAGAAGAATGAACCCCGAAAACAACAACAAATACCCTAACCAAACCAACAAACTCCCCACAAAACCAATCCACTCCAAACCAAAAAGAGAAGAAAAATCTGGTATCATACGACATCATTACAACTCACATTTTGTAAATACCTATGTCAGAGAGTGTCATTAAAAAATAGCATATATACATAATACAAGCCATTAATATCATATTTACCCATTAAACTAAAATGATCCAAGAATGAGAAATTCTTAAATGATGTTTACATTTTCTTAAAACTGTAAATGGGTAAATATGTTTCAGAATGAAGCTAACCACTATATCTTCTCAATATATAAGGGTTGTGAAAAAATAATGGCTATAGCTGTTTATTAATTCTTTATATTTTCAACTTTAAAGCAAAAAATCTCAAAAAAGAGGAGGTGATGTGTGATGCAGAAAATAAAAACCCCTCTGTGATGTAAAAGACCAGCAATGACAGAAGTTAAAGTGGCTCAGAAATCAAACAAATAAAAAAAAAGAAATCAATTAAATAAATGTAATTCACAAAGCTCCACAGTCAGTATAAACATCAAGCAAGCAACGTCTCTTGTCAGTCCATGAAAGGAGAACTTTCTGGCCTCAACAAACACATGCTGAGATTTCTAGATCTCATGTATTTATTATAGAAATAGAACACTGAGAGATAACAATATGAACTTACTAACCACTAATAAAATTCTTCAGGATGCTATGAAGCATAAAACTACTGAAGCCCTTTCAAAATGTAACTTAAAATGATGAAAAATGCACAGACTTTTCCAGCACATTTTTACATTAAAATAACATATTTTACTAGTTCTCACATCTGTATAAACAGAAAATCTATCAGTAGTTGTACCAATAGTGGAGTGTGAGGATTAAGAAAAACATAATGAATTGTCTCAAACACTGTCAAAGGAGGAAGTTCCCACAAGATAAGCTGCCACAACAGGAACTTAAGATAGCCACAGATGGCAAACAGGAAGGTCTTAATTTCTGGCCTACACGAAGGTGAAAGTTTTAGAATTAGCATACTGGACAAGATTCCACTGTGCAGACTGTGAGAGAAGTGTAGATAGCAACAATAGGAAGATGCCAAGCCTGGTGAGGGAGATCTTGGTAACCCATTCAGATAAAATTCCCACCATGACAAATGGTGAGAAAGGAAGCAGCTGTTATACACACGCCATATCTTGCAGGGACAGCAAGCATGTATACCCCATGGATTCAGGGACTTGAGCTAGATAAAAGAGATACCTCCAGAAGAACACTTTGGGATCCCTACCACCGAGCAAATTGGGGTGAAGAAGGACTAGCAGGATGCGTAGGACTCCATATGGTGGTGATGTCTCTGCTTAATCTCTCTCTCTCTCTCTCTCTCTCTCTCTCTCTCTCTCTCTCTCTCTCTCTCTGTCTCTTTATCCCCTTCCCCTCCCCCCCATTTCTATCTCTCTATCTCATATTTACTGTTAAATAAAATCCATACTGTTGACTTTGGCTTACAGTCTTGTTTGCCCCTTAATTTGGGCAGAAGCATCTCTTAATCATCAGATCCTAACACAGAGGTAAGCTGCAGGCCCACATCAGTCCTGTGTGAAAAAAAGTAGTCTTGATTTTGTATGCAAGTTCAACAAAATATAGGAGTAATTGGGCCATGTTAGATTAATCTTGCATTTCTGCAATTACTACTTTTGGACCATGGTCTAAAGGTTTCTATTATGCAAACATATTTAGTAGGTATTTTCTTGTGTATTTTTGGAGTTTTGGGTTTTTTTAAAAACAAAGACAGGTTTCCACGTGAGAGAAATTTTTGATACTTACATATTCCTTAGATTCAAGAAGCTATCAATGTCTGTGGTAAACTGAACAAAATTCTATCTCATTCTTGATTCTTTTCCAGTCCCTTTGCACAGACAAGAAACGTGAAATTCTCTTAATTTTGAATAATGTATAGTCTTGGGCCGTTTCAGAGAGTACAGTAGCATTTTGACAAACATGCATATCTACAGATTGTGAAAACACAGTCTGTTCTGCTTGGATGCAGCACAAGGCAATTTTACTTGCTAATTTAAACTACAATTAAAATTTCCCAGTCTGACAGGTAGAAGAAGACATGAGCATGGGAAAAAGGCAGGGATGGAACCCATCCCAAACGTTTTGGTTAGCCTGGTATTCATCATCTCATATCCCTGTGGGTTTGAGCATGTTTGTCCTCAACCCTCACTGTGCAAGGGGGAAATGTTAATCTTCAGTTTACTCCCTTCCATTCTGTCATACAAAACTGGGCAGTGGGTTCATGAGTCCTGACCTATACAACAGAAGTATGCCTCATTTCTCACTTTTATCTTTGTATGCTAATCTAGCTCTGAATTAAAAATCAAGTCAGAGAAATTAGATAACCTGTTCTCTTTCTGAAATCTGAGTTTTTCTTTTTTATTTTTTTTTTAGGAGAGTGGTTAGAAATGGTCTTCTGCTAGAATTGTAACACAGATCAGGTCTAGTCTATAAATTCCATCAGCAAACTTCTTCATCATAGGCAGAGTCATTTTTTGTGTTGCTGATGTTGTTCTCCAAGGCTGGAGCAAGTGTCTGGTCAATTACTTGTAGAATGAAGAAATATTTAAACTGGAAGAGTGATGAAAGAATTTCTGCATTATGATGTTATCTTTCAATCTTCTTGGTCTGCCTGTTGGCCTGTCTTTTTTTTTTTTTCTGTTTTTTTTCTTTAGGTTTTTTAACAATGTTTTTGTACACAAATTTGATACAAATTTAGCTGCTTCATTCACCTTATATCACTCTCAGATTTCTTGCATTTACACACTGCATCCCTGGTGTGTTAGAGCATATTAAATACCTTCCTTCTGCTCTTTCTCCTAATATGTGCTCTTTCAGCTGTAAAAGATACTGCATAGCAGTAGCACTTTGAACCAAAAGGTCAAAGAGCTTCCTGAATTAGCAATGGTCACTGCTAGTCTAGATACCAACTTGTTTGTTGTTTGGATTTACCTGAAGTTTGTAATTTGCTTGGCTGTTTTAGGAATTGTATTCAAAGGATTATTTGAAATAGTTTGTATCATTCAATCTCTTGTTAAAAAAACAAAATCTGAAGGTAAACCTGCTCTGCAGCTTTCTAACTTGTCTGACTTTAATTGTAAAGACAAACCCTTTGTAAGGGATTGCAGAGGGGCATTCAAACATTGAAAGTTTGGTTCCATTGTATTTGAGGACTTAGGTCTTTGAGGACTTTGAGGTCTTATTCAAGATGAGAAGGGAAAGCAGGATTAAAAGCTTAAAGCAAAGATAAAAATAAGTTTGAAACAAGCTTACTGGAAGAAAGAGAAACAAGCTTGTTGTGACCTTGCCACAGGGAAGAGAACAGGTTTACCAGGGCTTTCCAAGAAGGCTAAGACAAAGGCCATCTTGAAATTGTGAACCATTTGCTGCTTTAACCTGCCCCAATTTTAAATGAGTCGGCTGTGGTTAAAGCATTTAGGAAGGGTGAAGTTTGATCTCTTCTTAAAAGTACTGTCAATTCTTCTTTTGTAAAAACAAAAGCAGCCTGTAGGTAGATTGATTTAATATAGTCCTGTTTTATCAAAAGAGAATGCCCAGCTTTGAAGCAACTACAGCAGTACAGATTTGTGACGTATAGTAAAAATGAAAATCCCATATTTCTGAAATAGCAGGACTCCATAAAAAGGGAGGAGGTATAAGGGTAAACAACAACAATTTCCTCTCATTTTATTTATAGTACTGCCTGATTTTCTTTTGACTTGGAATAATCAGCTACAGTTGTTGCATAGAAGCCAAAGGGGAGAAAAAAATCTCTAACTAGACTTTCCCCTGCATTTCTAATAACCATAGAAGGCTGCCTTGCCAGCAAGAGAAACATATAAAGTTCAGTTTCTTTCCACAGTGAGATAAGAGGATCTTAACCAGTGACTGTGAGCACTCAGTTTCCTATTTCACGCTTAGTGAATAAAACTTTGGTTAACTCTCTCCGTATGTCATGGGCTCTTTAACATGAAAGCTGCTACTACTCCCAGCTCTGGAAATCTAATTCTTTTCCAATATTTCTTTTTTTCTTTTTATTGGAAACTAAAATATTTTTTGCAGTAAGGTGGAACTTACCTTTTTTTCCTTTTTTTTTTTTTTCCTTTCCATATGTTAATATGTGCAGGTGCACTCATTATATGTGCAGATTCTAGTCCTCTTATCTCCCAGCTTCCCTGGATTTAAAGTTGTGACTTCTGACAGAAAAAAAAAAATAATCCAACAGTCTGTGGTTGAGAACTGAGTACTGGTTTCATGTGTAATTTGACATTGGCCAGCTTCCTCACCCTTCCAGGTTCTCCCTGCTTCTGCTACCAACAAGTTTCTATGCTTCTTACATAGAAACTCATTACATTTTCTTTGGAGGTGATACCTCTTGGTTCCAGGCCATATTTCCTTCTTGGCAACATTCTTGATTTTCTTTCACTGGGCTAGACTGTAGAGCAGAAGATATTTGAATATAGGTAGCGTAAAGAAAATGAAATTTTGTAAATGTTAATAAGGCAAATAACAAGCCTTATATAGGTAAGATTTAAGGCTCTTCTTCAACGTATTGCTCTGGTAAAATGAAATTCTAGTCCAAATCAATCAGAGACAAAACTCTGTTTTTTTTCAGATTTCTGCTCTCTGGCTTTTGCTTGCAGATATCAGTGATGATAAACAAGATGCAAATAATGGTCCCAGCATTTGTACCTTTCCTCATTTTCCTGCTTTAGAGCTATTCCCTCCTTCTCATCTCATGCTCCCCTTTGTGCTTTCTTCAATATCAGCTAAATGGCTACAATCGTCTTGTAAAAGCCTGATCCTGAAGGAAAAAGCTTTGACTATCAAAGCTAATCTATTTAAAGACACTTCATCCATTTCTATCTATAACTATTATTCCCTTATAGCCATATAATCTCAATAGCTATACATCAGCTGTGAATACAAAATAGGTAGATACAAATGAGCTGTATTTTGCATGGCTAAACCACCTGGGTCCTCTGGTCAAGGTTGAACTGGGCTCAATGGTTACACTGTCTGTTGTAATAAATTAACAGTGCTTTTGCGCTGTGCCTCTAGCTGTAATAAGGATATATGCATTATGGGTGTCACCCTGTCTCTAAGGACAATTTTAATATAGCTTAGACAATAGCCTAGCTAAATAAACAATGAACCAATCATGATATAGAAAAACAGTGTAAGCTCCAGGATATAGAGCTTTGCAAGGGAAAGGAAAGAAGCAAACAAAACATTAGAAAGATTAGGAAGCAACTCATGTCTTAAGTTTTTAGCTTTTATACTTTTCAGATTCTGTATTGCATTAGTGTATCACTCTGAACTCTACATAGAATGCTAGTTAGCTTTCTTCACATTTTGGTCAGACTAAACAATCCTTCTGGGCCTAGGAACCAAGGTCACACTATTTGCCTCAGGCCTCAGAAAGTATAAACAAAATATGAATTGGGCAGAGCAGCAAACCAGGATAATATGACTTCATTACCTGAAGCTATAATTGGACAATTAACCTCTGATATACAAATAGACCAAAATTATATCAGTCTGAGAAAACTCGTGACTATCATCCATCTTGGGTGTAGCCTCTGCCACGCTTTTGAACTGCCTAAGGTGTATCCTTTGAAGGCCTTTTAATAAATACCTACTTCATTCTCTAACTGTCTAGCCTCTGTTCTAGGTAGCCTGTCTAGGCATCACAACAAGAAAAACACTTATAACACTCTAGATAACCTAGGATAGTTATTTTGTATCACTGTTTAGGACCTGATTCAGCAAAGTATTTAAATATAAACCTAAGCTAATGTTAACTGCTTTTATGAACCAGTTTTGAGTAACAGAAATGTGCTAAAAGTTAAAGTAACTTTTGACTATTTGACAATTCAAGACCTAGAACTTCAAAGTATAACCCTAATAAACAGAGTGATATTAACAAACTAAAGTAGCACTCTTATCACACTTGTCAATACTCAACTAAAGCTGTGGTCAACAGCGTGACACGAGGAAATCTAGAATGGATGAAAATTAGAGTAAAGGTCCTGACCAGACTATTTACACCTGTCTACACTTTTATTTTCACAGTGAGAATGAAACTTACCTAGATGATTCCAATCTTTCTCTTCCCTACGATTTAGTCCTGGTCTCTCCTTTAGTACCAGAACTCCAGTGTAACCTCCAACTTCATCTATGACTTCTGGTGAGTCTGTTTTCTGAGGATGGTGGATGCAATGTACTTTTGCATATCTAGAAGTCCTTTAAAAGTCTCATTCAAGACAAACTCTTTTATGTTATTCTGCTGGTAAGCTAACTAAAAATAAATACCAGTAAAAAATCAGAGAATCATACAATAGTTTGTATTGAATAGGATCCAATTTAATGCCTTAGTCCTTTGCCTCTCCCAAAACATCTTCATCTCTGACCAAATGAAAAAGATTTAATGGACTGGGAGAGGAGAATTTGATAGGTCTAGATTAATATACAAAGTTTTGTAATTCACTTTACCAAGTTGCCTCATTAGCTAAGTCTTTTGTTCATTCAGGTTGTCTCTGTAGGTCCAAGGAGTGTGAGACAGCAACCTTATCTGTAGCCTCTCAGTAAACCAGAATTGAGTAGAGAATTATGAACTTTACTATGAAACATTAATTTCTTAATGAAATTCATTTCTTTTTAAATGCTTCCCTTAAAATATTCATCAGTGTTTCATAAATCTAATGTAATTAAGTTTTAAAAATACTTGCATGGAGTGGTACTATTTTTATCCTTTTTTACAAAAATTAAACTAAACAACAGAAGATTTAGTTTAAGGAGTCAACTTCCCATGAATTTCCTGTTCCAGAATGAGGTGTTTAATTCCCAGTTGCACAGAACATTTACTATTTTCCACCACTTTACATACTTTTTGCCATGTTATCTATGGCTTTAAAATCAGAAAATTATGTTTATGAGACCAAATAATTCTACAAATGTGAAAGCTATCAAGTAGTTAACATGCAAAATTAAGAGCATATTCAGCAGTCAGCTGTAAAAAGCTGAAGTGATTTCTCTAGCCCCATATAGGCATTCTGGTAGGAAGCAATTTTCCAAAGGGTCTTCCAAGTGCCTTAATAATAAAATAGTCTTTTCCTTTCTAGAAACGCTTGCCTCTTTTTTACATACCTTCAAGTTTCTTCAGCAAGTTCATTTTCTTGCCTCACCTCTATGTGAAAAAGAAACACTTTTTAAGTGGAATTTGTGGTTTTCACTTAGAACCAAGCACATTCTTGGGATAGTGGGGCAGGCAGAATAGACAGCTATAGACAGCTAAACACGGCAGGAGGAAATGGTGTGTGCTGGCAGTGTTTGTGCCTGTGCTTGCAGAAGGGTGAATGAAGTAGCAAGCGGCAAACCCCAGAACCACAGAGCATCCAAAGGCAAGGGAAGTCTAAGAGTGGCCTCACTGAAGCATGGCACTTCAAGAGGACCCTTGCTAGTGTGACTGGGAGGTGTCCAAGCCCCCACTGTGGCTGGAAGCCTAGTGGTTGCATTTACCTCCTCTTTGAGGTCAGGCAGGACACTGGCAAAGCTCTGAATGTACCTGCTGGGTCAGTGGCCCCTTTCTGTCTCTGAGAGCTTTGGCTTCCTGAGCTCAGATCAGCTTCCACACCTTGGTCAAATCTGGGAGGGGGAAGTGCTGTAAGGGGCCTTGTCAAACACTCCCCACTCTGCCTGAAGTCCTCTCCTGAGCTGCACCTCAACCATGTACTTCCTGATTCTGAGTTACTGTGATCCTTGGGCCGAGGCTGACCTCACACCCCACCGCCAAGCCTGCCCTGCTCTCTTAGTCAGGCCAGGGGTGTGGCACTGACCTGTCGGCCTGGCTGTCACCCATGGCACCCCTGTTGGCTGCCTTCATGGAGCAGCCCTCTCTGCCACAATGGGCATGGCTGACATTGGTCTCACACCTTTTGCTCCCACTGGGAAGGAAACCAAATATGTGAGCCAAACAGGAGCCAATTTTCACTCCAAAGAGATCTCATAAGCAACTGAAATACCAGATATCCAAAAGGCCTGCCATAGCAACAAAGTTGTCTATATTGCCCAGTATGATTGTATTTAGTGCACAAACTGTACTTTTTCCTGATTTCCCATTGCTCTATTTACAAGTAGTCAGAGAACATCTTGTTCCAGTGAAGATTCCTGATGTGCAAAAAAAGTATATTTCTTTTCTTAACTTGTTTTTTGGAAAGAACTGTACATTTTGCATATGAAATTTTCCCAAAACACAAAACCTAAGACAGCTGTCTGTCATAAGAAACTTCTCTTCATCCTGAACAGTTTAAGTCTAGCAATATAATAAACAAGAGTTTTATTGTGGAGATTGTTAGTCAGTCTTAAGTATAGGCATTATTTGCTGCAAAACCACTAATAACAGTTTAATAATAAAGGCTGCTGAAGAAAAAATTGTGCATGTTATAGCATCACCTGATCTAAGAACTGTGAGTCTCTTAGATACAAAAGTAGTAAAAAATAGCTTATAAATGACAGCATCAGATTGCAAACTTAGACCTCATTCAGGAGACTTTCTGCACTGATTTGGAGGGATCTGGCTTATGACATAAATAATCAAATGCCATTGCATCAGGGAAATATTATCAATACCTCCAGAAATTCACCCGGTACTTATCTCTTAGAAATTCTGCCTGACTTCCTGCATAGAAACAGCATGTCTTCATGGATGTTTTAATATGTTGCATTGACATAACACATAATGTAAATGCAAAATGCCTATCTCAGTGAGATGAATGAATACATTATTTAAAGGTAGATCATGAGTCACACATGACTTTCAGATTTTATGTGAAAGGCAAGGAGGCAATTTCTTCCTCACTCTCAGGAAAGAATTAGGTTATAAAACTAAAATCAAAGGTGTGAACACAGGCAATAGCAGTAATGCTAATTCGTTTTGTTATATACACATCTATGAACTCTGCTTTTACTTCATGCAAAGAATTTTGATAAGATCACATGGTACAGTCATAGAAAGTTTTGCGATAACTTCTGAATGAGGAGTTTCAACACTCTTCAAGGTATTTACAGTTTACGGAATTATACCTGCTTTTATCTGGCACCTAAAGAGCATATGTGAAAAAGAGAATTAGGGAAACAAGGCAGATCAGTGCTACCTTGTAATGAGTAAGGATCCTGTTTTGTTTGTCTGATGCCAGTGTCAGAGGAAGCTCACTGCTTCAAATTCATTCTTCTGGTTAGCATGAAAAGCTGACATGAAATGGGAAAGTATTTGCTTTAATAACTGACAAAGTGAGCTGTGATCAGCATTGAAACACTTTCACACTTGAAGGCCCAGCCTTTAGAAGGACAGAAGGACAGTGTGCTACCCCAAGCACAACCTGCCAGCTCAGCAGATCCTTCAGTCCAGTCAGAGTCCACACCGAAAAGCAAGGAGAATGGAGGGACACAACTGTACTCAGTGTTACCACTGAGCCAGCTGAACAGCTGGTAGAATGCACATACATTACAGTCAGACACCCAGAAAAATGAGTCATGCAGTTTTCTTCCAATATGAAAGAATGATGCAGCTTCTTCCTTTTCTTACTAAGAAGCCAGGCTCTGTGCCAGAACTTGACAAACCACTGCTGCAACCTGTGAATCTCTTTCCTTTTATGAAAGGTCTATCACAGATGTGTGAAAGAATGGCAAAAATGGTGTATTTTGTCACACCGAGGTACCAAAAGTATCTCTGTGAAGCATAGATTAGCACTGGAAAGAAGTAGACATGAATCCTGCAAGTGGCATAATTCTAACAAAATAATGCTGTTCCTAGGCTAATTAGTCCTGAACTTATTAATGCAGAGTTAGCTTGTTCATCCCTGCATATATCCCATAATAAAACTGAGGAAAATAGTAACTGGTAGACAACATGGCAAGGATGGAATGCAATCCTGAGGATAGTGCCTATAAAGACACAGGCTGAGTCATGTACCTTCAGACACAGATGTACACATTTGTGAGCCAAAGTACTCCTGGCAAGCTTTTTAGCAGAGATAACTGATGAATGAATGAATTTCCTGGTCCTCTGCAATTTGTGGGTAGCAATGACTCATTCATGCCCAGTTCTGAATTGTGAATAAACCCAGTTCTTTAGGGAATAAAAAAATGTATGAAATTTTATGAGGAGCTACCCAGGCAGTCTTCTCTGAATAAACCACTCTTCTTTCAGGTGGAAGAAGAAAAAATATTGCTGTTTGCAATCTACTTAAACACCTGCTCCCTTGCCCATTCTACACCACTAATAGCAGCACTGTCAGACTGAATGGTGTAAAAATCATGGTTTGTGCCTTCAAATCCTGAGATTAGTTTTATGTATCATTATATTTCTTTTTAAAGTTTTGGACTCAAATTACTTTGCCTTCTAGCATCTGAGCCTTTAGTGCAACTGAACAAGTAACAGTTTCTGAATATTCTGATAGTATTTTCTGAATAATTTCATAACAGGTTGTGAAATTGCCATCTTGCTGATGAATTGTGTGTTTGAAAAATGAGGCAACTTCTCCAGAGAACCCAATAGCTGTTTCACCGTATAGTGCTTTGGCTGCCGGAAAATAAAATAAAAGGTGAACTGGAACCCAGAGTCATCTTAGTAGATTAGTGCTTTATTGTCTATCACTTTTATGAAACAACATTTTTTGAAGTCAGATATCATAAATCATTATTGATTTTCTCAGAGAAAATTTTGCTCAGGCCTTTGTCCATGACCTCCAAATGCATTGGAGATGAGAAAAGAAAGCACATATTTTCTTGGACTGAAAACTCAACAGCAGGAAGGAACTATGGTGCTACAGCCATGGAAGCTGTACTGTTTGGTAGTGTGAATGCTGTCTAAGGACTGCAGGATAAAGACTTTTATTACTCTATACCAATGATACTAACTATTTGAATTAAATATAAATATATTATACTGACAATAAATACATTTAGAAGACCACATAGAGATCTTCTTAATTAAGGTAAGCTATATTGCCCTGCAAAAGACCTCTTAAATGTAGGCAGAAAGGATTCACACCAAAGTCACTCGGGCTTTTAACATGCATCCAGGGAACCTTAGTTTTCCTGTAGAACGGGAAACCACTCCAGAACTTCCTGTTCTGGGGTTAACTTGCTCAAGGAAAGAAATATTTCACTCGTATTGTGCAGTTCTATAAAATGTAAATTCATAAATACAATAGGATGCAGTTTTCATGAGTGGTGTAGAGTGTATGAAAAAAATCCCTTTTCAGTGACTAAACATCTCAATAAATAACCCTGCAAAAGGAAGGAATTTATTGTTTTTAAAGGTGAGGTGCTTCTAAATGAAGGCTTCTATTGTACTTGATTTCCTCCACCTCTTCTTTTTCACAACATAGAGAGTGGAAAAATATAATTAATAGTTTGGGATTTCTGAAGCCCTGACAAAAAAAAATCTTGCACAAACTGGCTTGTCTCCATCCACAAAAATTAAATTTCAGAGGAACCTAAAGGAAGATTTAAACCTTTCATTATGGGAAAAAATAAGTGCTATTGAAATGTTTGTCTTGCCACAAATAAATGATCTAATATATCATTTGGTTAGGAATGGATGATTACACTGCTTCAGAACGTGATAAGCTCTTCCCAAATTCAGCTCTTCTTAAGAGGTTACAAAAAATACTTATATAAAACAGCTAATAAAAAGTGAAAGGGAATACTTTTTAGATAGCTCATACAATTAACCTAGGGAAATCATGGTCAAAGAACGTTAATGAAGTCAATTGATTATTGGATCTTTAAAAAGATGAGAGTTGAATATGAACAATGAGAATACTCAGCAACTCATTAAACTGAGGAAAAATGTGGTAAAATTGTGCACCCTCAAGAGACAGCACAGAAGCCAGTAACCAGTTGATCATGGTTAAGAAACTTAGGCAGAGTAATTAATAATCATCCCTTGAAGATCTTTGATATCCTTCAGAATATCCTATCCTATCAGAAATATCCTATTCTATCAGAAATACAGTCAGAAATACTGTAAACTACTGAGGAGTCTGGTACAGCATAGTGCTTGATATTCCATGTCCCTAAATCTCCCTTCTGCAGCCAAGAACTGTATGATGAGTGATATATTGTGCTGGGCTTGAAGGGCAAGCAAGATGGGCATTTGGGTTCACTACATGAGATGAGTGAATGTGAGTTGGCTCAAGCAGGGTGTGTGTTGAGTAGAAGTCTACAGCTCTGCCAGAGTCCTTCTCCGTCTTAGATTAAAGAGCACACCTGCAGTGTACCCTGAAGTCATCTAAAGGATGGTCAGTCCCAGGTTAGTTTTGTTTTGCCCTAAGTTTTTCCATGTAGACATGGTAACTTCAATGGCAATGCAGCCCTTACCCCTACTTTTCATTCCCAATGGTAACATGCATATGAATTTGGAAGGAATTTCTTTTAACCTTGTGAATTTCAATTAGGTCTTCAAGAAATACTCACTACATGCCTTGTTTTCATGATGTTAATAAGTCTAACAGTAATTTATAACTCAAATTTCTGTATGGAAAGAAACCTGGAAATATATGAATTTAGAACTGGGGCATCATTTCCACATGTGATGAGTTTTTATGAAAGAAAAAATATTTGGTGCTGATTTATTCTTCTAAAATATAAATGTTGCAATTGGCACTGGAATTACTTCTTACAGTTTCATGCTGCATTGTGTTTTTATATCTTTGTAACAGTTCTGTAATGGTTTGCCCCTTCACCCCCCATTTTCTCCCAATGGTTCCACCCTGAGCTCTCCCGCCCCTCCTCCAATGCCACCCCTCCCTGGTGCCTTGTCCATCACACAGCTCCTAATCCCACCCTCCCAAATCTTTCACCTTGGGCATCTAGTGAGTGGACAAAGGCCACGGGTCCCTTCCTTAACCTTCCCCCATTGGTTTGTGTTTCTGTCTGTCCTTCTGACTTCCACTCCCCTGAATTCCCCCATTGGGCGGTGGGCATCCTTCCCCCTTGTCTCTGCCCCAGTACTTAAGGTGATTACGAAAGCCACGTGACTACTTTCGGCCCTCGGGACATGGAATTCAGAGCTCCCCAGAGCTTACAATAAAGTTGAGACTTTTCCCAGCCGTGAGTCGGCTCCCTCATTACCTTCTCGGACGCCACCTCTCCTCCATACAAGGCAGACAGCGAAGCGCTCTGTCTCAGCCGCTCCCCGAATCTGCCACGAGAGACAGGGGAGTGTCCCCCGCTGCTGACCGTGCTTCTGCCGGGCAGGTGAAGCCAGGGGACTTCAGAGGGAGCACAGCAGCAGTTTCAAAATAATGAAATATGTGGAAAAAAATATTCACTCATTGCACAATTAATCCATCCAACAGGGCACAATAGACACCGTCATATTAAAACCTGGATCATTACCTTTCTTTTCCTGCAATTAAGGACTCCACAGGATGTGGATGTTCCATTGATATCAGTCAGTCTAATAACATTTTAATTATTTTTAAAAGTCAGATAAGATGCAGAATCTGAAATAAAAGTAGCTCAATATTGTCACACAGACAGCTTACCTTCTCCCTGCTTGCATATCTTGCACATGCTTTCAGAAAATATGCGAGCAGTACCAAATGCTCTAATGCTATTTTACTGAGAAGTAACCTTATGTCTATCATGTCATTTGTTTCTTTTTAACTATTCCTCAGGGATTAGTTTGACTAGCCTATTGCTTCATGTTTGGATAATGTAGCTAATCCTTTCCAGTTTCATTATTCTAATCACTTGCAAGCTGGCTCCCTTTTGCTGTAGAGTATGGAAGCCAGACAGTTCTTCTCTTCTTTGTAAAGTGGCATGCACTGAAAATGCAGAACACCTTTTTTTGTAGCCTCTATTTAAAAGCCCGGTTCAGCAGCTAGTTTAGTGTATGTTTCAAAACTACGTAGACATAAGGGCCTTTGGGAGATGATGCTTTGCATCAGGCTGTCTTTTTATATCAGTGCAGACTTTTTAGATTTTCACTTCCAATTGCATTCTATCCATAATTTCTGTGTTTAATTGCTAGCCATAAATTTGCATGCCACTAAAATATCTGAAAACGTTGAAAGGTTTGATTTTAGTGTCCCTCTGATGATATAATATACTTTGAGAGAAAAAGATACATTGTATTACTTGCATTCCACACACACCCTCTATGATTTCCACATCATGTTGGGACAGTTTACCAGTAAAAACGTTTGTTCTGTCCTCGGTATTTCAAATTCACTGTAACTTACAAAAACATAATCAACATTTTCTTCTGCTTTGTGCAAAAACACACAAAGTCATCATAAATTGACAGAGAGAACAAATTTAGAGATCAGTACAATGAGCATGAAGATGCCTTAAAATGTGAAGCAAGAGCCAGAGAAGGAACAAAACAGTTTTTCATTTCCTTAAGGTAAAAATTGAATTGTTGGAGGGGACCCATTTTACTAACATGACCACTGCAAGAATTTAGCACAAAGAGAAAAAACCACTTTCCTTTTCACTATTTTCAACTTACTGAAACATTTTTCAGCTTCAGTTACTGCATCTGTAATACTGAGGCAATCATTCATTCTTACCTGGCTGCTCTCATTGAAGACATGGAAAGCTCTATGTTCATCACAAGCTAAATACTACTCGCTACTCCCATTATAAAGATAAGAAAACTGAGCAGTAAAGAGGTGAATTGCCAGCTCTGAAAATTTTCTCTAAATTGCTGTAACCTAAACTGAACTTCTGATACCATCTTGAACATATACCTGAAAAGATGATTTCCAAGGGATTTTTACTACTGTCTACTGAAAGAATGTCAATCTTTTCCTCTTTTGGACAGAACTCAAAATCATGGATTTATCTGATGCAAAAAGACAGTGGAATGAATTTAAAGATCAGCTTTATCCACTTCATATTCCTCCTGGTGTTTTTCCAAGTGGCTAGATTTCTTCAGAAAACATCCCGAGTACATTTATTTGACTTCATCTCCAAATTACCCATTGCATCTGTCCAAATATGCACTTTCCAAATGACCAGTTCCATCAATGACAGAAACCTTCTGTTCTCTCTATCTTTTGCCAATGGGAAATGCTCTCTTCGAAACAAAATATAAAAACCCCAACTTCATCCACAACTGAACATTGCCACAAGCTTTTCAGCACCGAGACTGGCTTTTGGATTTACAAGTGCAAGAGAAAATTTGATGATTTTCTTTAACTGAATTCTGTAAGGCTCTTTGCCTTCTGTTTTGTTCAAGGATACTATTTGTACATTGATCCAGTGAAGCACAATCTGCCTGGTCCTACAATATCAATCTATTTCAGACCAAAACTTGCTAAGATGTTTTGGAAAAAACTCACAGAAATATCTATCAATGACTCTGAACATTGCATTTCAACTATGGACTTGTCCTCAAGCATAATAAGCAATAAATGATGAGATGCTTGCATTAAATATTCATGTGATTTAAATAAAATACTGCAGGGACATGGCAAAGAAAGGAGGAGGGGCGAAGTAGGCTGTGTATTGGCTATCATTTCAAACAGCAATAATTACAGAAATTTAGATAGGTGATGCCATCTCAGCCTCCATCTAAGTCCATTGCCAGCCACACATGTAACATGATGTCACTTTTTGCCAGCATGATCTGTTATCTGGAAAATGGCTAAGTTTCACATCTTATACATATGCAATGACTCCTATACATCAACTAAGATCACAGAAATTAAAACTCCAGTGCCAGACTCTGTCAACAGAATGAACATGTTGGGAAAAAACAGGCTTGCTTGAGGCTAGAGTTGAGATGAAATTAAAAGTCTTGGTGAATCTATATTTTTCTCAGCTGATTTAAACTACACTTGTAGTCTGCTATTTGATAATCAAATTGGTCTTAATGTTGTCATGGACAAAAATGGGTTAGGGAAACAGACAATTGTGGTAGTCTGTTATTTTGCAGTTTGTTCTTCTGTAATAGGTTTTAAATATTCCTTGTTATAAGTTTGTAATGCTTCATTCCATGTACCCCATTTGGCTTCCCTAATGGTTCAGTCCTCAGTTGTTTACCCCAAGATTCTCCTGCCAAGTGTATGTCAATCCACCTATCAATCTCCTTGTAACTCCTTTGTTCCCTTCTGGAATGTTCCCTGTCCTTCATCCCTTCCTTGAAGCAAGATTGGATTGCAAGGTTTGCCCCTTCCCCTTGTTGGCTTCTATTGGATAGCCCTTAACCTTCACCCCTTCCCTAATGCCTTCCTATTGGTAAAAGATTGTGTCCTCCCCTTATTCCTGCCCCTCCTTAAAAGCAGGCTTTTGCCCTCAGCTATTGCCACTGGTGTCTGGCTCCTCTGGGGAAATAAACCTTCCTTGGGACTCAAACAAGTGACTCCTCTCTATTCCTTTGCCTTGGTCCCTCGTACTGTGCTGCTGCTGTGTTCCCCACACCACAGCCGTCTGCTGCAGGGAGCTGTGAGCCCCTGCATGCACCGCCACCCAGAGGGAACTCAGTAGAGTTCCGGGGGTGGCCACTCTTGTAACTGCACATCGGTCTAGGGGACTGGGAACATCTGGCTGGGGAACATCTTCCCTGTGACTGCAGTGCGCAGATACAGACAATCTCTTTAAATCCAAATTTCCATAGACACTCTTTTTACATAATCATAAATGTACTACAGGTTGAATTTTCCTGAGGAAAAACCTTGCTATTGTCTGATTTGCTTGCTAAATCTAGGTCAAGAATGAAAGGTTTAAGTGACTGAGAAAAAACAGCAGTTGATTTTTCAAGCAGTTAATCAAAATCCAGATAATTATTTTTTTGCACTCTCAAGGAAGGAAATAGCGAAAATGAAATTCAAGCTACCTGATAAGGGTTTGTTAAAAATTTTCTTCATCTGTCGAAACTGATATGAGGGAAAGTATTCAGTATTTAAGAGTTTGCAATATGTTTAGTTATTAGGTATAATTGATAGGGAGGATGCTCTTGAAACTTCTCTTGGTTACAATATTTATTCAATAAATATACTACTGTTATTATGCTTTTAAATTGGTATAAATGAAAACATAACTTTATGTGTACATTTTTTACCACTGTCTTGGGATTTAAATGGTCCATTATAACAGGCTAAGATGTTTTGTAACATTGATTCCATTTGTATTATCATTAAAATTGCATGTTTTTACTCTTATTTGTTTCTGCAAATCCAGAGTCCTTGTACACCTCCTTCAATAAAAAAGAAATTAAATATTGTTTTATCTTGAATTTGCAGAGTTAACCTGACAGAGCTGGTACTAACATTTCTTGATGCATTATAGTGTTCAAAAATATCTTAGAGGGCACATAGGTGGAGTCTCTAGAAAAGGAAGGAAGGGAAGGGAAGGGAAGGGAAGGGAAGGGAAGGGAAGGGAAGGGAAGGGAAGGGAAGGGAAGGGAAGGGAAGGGAAGGGAAGGGAAGGAAGGAAGGAAGGAAGGAAGGAAGGAAGGAAGGAAGGAAGGAAGGAAGGAAGGAAGGAAGGAAGGAAGGAAGGAAGGAAGGAAGGCCGGCTTTCATTTAAGGTATAATATCTGTATGCATTGTGAAAACATTTGTGAATTTATGCAGTGCATCTCTCTTTTCTGCATAAAATCAGTTGAAGACAATGAAGGCTACAACTTGAATGGTCTGTGGAAGATTTGAGTCTTTGATGTACTCTTGAATGTAAATTTATGGATGATTTTCTTGGCTTTTTGGTTTGCTAAATACAGCTTAGGTTGCTTATTATTGGTTTACAAGCACCCACTAGTCTTGACTTGGATTAAAACATCATGTTTGAGAAATCTGGCTATGTTATCTCTTCCTTTTGATGGTCCTGGCTGATCAAGGGATTTTAAATAGTTTGGTGGTTCTGGACTGAAGTAGCCTTGTCAGCATTAAGGAAAGGAATGCAGAATGCAGTTATTGCAGCTATGGGAAAAATTACACTGACTTTGGAATGCTGTTTCTGTTCTTTAAAAATGACATTTTATATTTACTTTTTTGTTTTATGCCTTGTTTGAGTATTTAAGTTTTTAAGCCTTGCTTTAGTTTTATCAATGTTGTGTAGAAAGATTATGAAGATGAAAATAATATGCATTACATATTATAAATGTTCTTTCACCAACCACTTTATATGTTTTCTTAGATCACCTTGTCATATACTAAACTAGAAGGAACCAAGAATTCTGGGTAAATATCTAGGATAAAAAGATTTTTTAGTTTATTTGCCTATTTGTTAATGCTGGCTACCCTTTAGGAATGCAGGATACTAAGGGGAAAAAACCGCCCCAAAACATATTGAACTCTTTGTTATAGCTACAGTGGAATTTTTCTAATATCAATTAAAAAGAATTCTGACCTTGAAGCAAAAATCCAGTTTTCTTTGTATAATAATCTTGGAAAGATTTAAATTAAGATAATTCATAACTTGAATTAGATTATTCACAACTCAAACCACAACTGTATCTCATCATCTCCATCATATGGATGTGTTTTTCCTGTTAAAAAAAAAAAAGAAAAATACATTAAAGATAAACCTTTAACACAAATAAGGATGGAAGAGAATGTGACAGTAACCTCCCTTGCTGTCATTTGCCAACTGACTTTATTTAAATCCAAATTCTTCAGAAACTGAGGGTAGTGAAAGCTTTCCTTTGATTTGGTTGCACTCATGATTTAACTGTTTAGAATAAAATCAGATGTATGGCACCACCTATTTGTGTTTGATCACTGGATATGGCATACAGTGAAGTAGCAACGATTCCTCTGGAATGTAAACCTTTGACTAAAACTGAAAGCAGCCACAGAAGTGTTACATTTTCATTTGCTTGATGGGAGGGAAGGATGACTAAGTACCAAAAACTCAGTCCTAATAGCTCTGACAATTGTATGCTTAGAATCAGAGATTATAGGATATACTGAGTTGGAATGGACCTATAAGGATCACAAAGTCCAACTTTTGGTCCTGCACAGGATGCCTCAAGAGTCACACATGTGCCTGAAGCATTGTCCAAATGCTTCTTGAACTCTGTCAGGTTTGGTGCTGTGACCACTTCCCTGGGGAGCTGTTCCAGTGCCCAAACACCCTCTGGGTGAAGAATCCATTTCTAATATCCAAGCTTAACCTCCCCTGACACAAGTTCAGACCATTCCCTTGGCTCCTGTCACTGGTCACCAGAGAGGAGTGATCAGTGCCTGTCCCTCTGCTTTCTGCCATGAGGAAGCTGTAGACCACAATGAGGTCTCTCTTCAGTCTACCTTCTCCACGCTGAACAAACCAAGAGACCTCAGGCGCTCCTGATAAAGCTTCTCCTCAAGGCCCTTCAGCATACTTGTGGCACTCTTTCGGATACTTTCTAGATGTTTTATATCCTTATCTTACTGTGATGCCCAAGAATTCAAAGTGAGGCTGCCCCAGTGCAGAGCAGAGCAGGACAATCCCCTGCCTTGCCCAGTTGGTGATGCAGTGCCTGATGTATCCCAGGACAGGGCTGGCCCTCCTGGCTGCCAGGGCACTGCTGACTCAGATTCAGCCTCCTGTCCACCAGGACTGCCAAGTGCCTTTCCGTGGCACCACACTCCAGAGTCTCATTCCCCAGTCTTTGCGTACATCCAGAGATGCTCTGTCCAAGGTGCAAATGATAGAATTTGCTCTTGTTTAAATCCATGTTTGGTGAAGCACAAAAGGAAACACTTAGCTTTAAGAACATGAATAAGCCTACAAAAATCAACTTTTTTTTCTGAGCAGTGTGATGAAAATAAATGCATACCTGTTAAATCCTGTAATCTTCTTTTTCTGCGATACAAACATTTGAACTGTATTGTCTTCAATTTGAATTTCTAAAACTTCTAAACTTTTTTTTTTAAACATTAGGAATTCTTCCATTTTTCATTACTCAAAGCCAGATAGAGTTTTTAAAATATAAAATCTACTGCAACTCTAGATTAGAGAGGGGGAAAAAAAGGTAAAAATTAGTGCTCAGTACATGATCTGGTTTTTAGAAAGGTTGCAAGTGTCTGAGATAATAGTAAATAATTCAAGTTACCCTTCCTCAGTTATACAATATTGAAAATACTCTTCAACAAGAAATATCCATAAGAAGATTCTAGAATTTTGGGACTAATTTTATCCAGGAGATTGGAAATGTCTTCTGCAGAGGCTAAATCTTCTTAAATTTATGCACAGAAGCCATCACCAACTTCTATTTCACGTGGATTATTTTGGTGTTAGCATGCTACAAATAATTAAACTCAATAATTGCTACAAAATCCACTCTGGATTTGAAATGACTCTTCATGTAAACTGTTGCAGAAAAAAAAAATTAAACTGCTATAACTATTTTGGGTAGGAGATGGAGGATAATAGACAACTAAATTAGACTATAGGCCTATCTGTTCTATAAATGACATTAGATAAAATTAATTCTTCTATTTCCATCATGCTCCCACATCCCACTCTTCTCCAGTCACAGATTACTTTATATACTGTTTTCAATTTCTTCTTATAGCAATGTTCTCTGTGCATATAGTGTTCTCCTTTGTTATGGTAATTTTACATTATATCTCAAAAAGGATGTAGACAGTGGATTGGTACAATCTAAAAATTCCAATCAGGGAAGAGAATGAAATCATTTTTATTGTTGCCACCCAAGTGATTGTGCTGCATCACCAATTTTTAATGAGAACAGTAAGGATTTATATCAGTTAGTATTGAACAAATCTCACTCAGCAATTTTTGACCATCACAAAAGCTCTTAACTTAAAAAAATATAATTTAGGAAAAGAGAAGCATGTCACAGTCTTTATAAATATATGTACACAGAAAAGCGTTAACATTAAATAATGAACACAAAAAGATTTTTCATTCCTATTCCAAACATTTAAGAATGCTGAATAATGTTGTCATTTAAAAAATCAATTCAGCACTTATTAAGAATTAGCCATCAAAAAAACCTTTCAATATGATTTTTAACTTATTACTGCCTTGTAAATAAGATAGCTATAGTTTTTTCTGTAACTAGACAGTTTACAGTAAACTGGCTCCTTTAAAATGTCAGGCCAGTATGGAAGATTTTCTATGAAGCATGTAAGTGCTTGCACATTTGTAAGTCATATATGGATAGCATTTCAAAGATATACAAATAATCTCATTATTTTACATGTGCAAAAAATAATCTGACGGGACTGCCAGTCTGCTGTGTTTAACAATTAGTTTAAAATACAGGTTCCTTAAGGAAAAAAAAAACCAGAAAGGCTCCAATTTTCTGTATGGTTGGTAGATCACTCATAGCCTCAGGTTAATGAGATGTAGGTTTTTTTCTCTGACCCCTTGCTGAAATGCCTGTAACAGTGTTTGAAGCATGGTTCTAGGGCTGCTATCATTCATCCTGATTTCACATTTTTAATTAGGCCAAAGGTATTCTAATCAAAATATAAAAAATATGAAAATGTTCTGGTATGAGCAGAGTGATAATGATGGTATTCACTGGCAGTACAATAACAAATAAAACAAGGGAGGGCAACAGTGAAAACACAGATATGTTTTTGGAATGGTTTTCCAAAAGAGCTCAGCACCAAACACACTTTAACTGTGTCATGAAAATGACTGCACTTTTATAAGTCGTCAGCATTGCCAACAATTTTATACAAATTTGTTAAAGGGAAAAGTGTTTTTAAAATTTGACCCTAATTGTAGGAATCACTTTTCAAAGTCTGACTGAGATATACCCATACTAGATTTACAAGACTTTCACAAAATAAATAAATAAATAAAACAGCCTCAGATTTTTATTTTCTTATAAACGATTGTCAGCCTAGCAATTCACAGGAACATGCTTATCATGGCCCTGAGTGATCAGGGAAGCAAGCTTGGGCAACACAGCAGTCATATCAGTTGCGTCTGATGGGGTGTCTTCGCCATTTATATGTGCACACCCCTAAGGACTTGCAGCTGATGGATTTATCAAGAAAATAAGAGGTATTTCTTCTATCACATGAGGAGAGTGTGGGGTGAAAGCCAGATAGTAACATATGGAGATAAGCCAGAGAAAGAGAAGGGCACGTAAAGAAGACTTTGAGGTAGGCTTTTTGCACTTTGACAGTATTTTAAAATACAGATCAAAGAGAGAAGGTAAGTGAGAACTGTTTAGGGAAGATCTGGCCAAAAAAAAATATGGTGCTGCCCAAAAAAATTTGAATAGCTGTATAACTTCCTGGAAAATGTCTTGATATTCAGTATGTTTTGAGATGCGGATTACTGTTTAAATTGAGATTCTTTACAATAAATTCCCGACTGATTAATGCTAATGTGAAATATGCTTCAAAACAATAATGTCTGGGAATTTGAGGGTTTTTTAATGAAAAAAAATATACTGGACACATACATATGACTAGTATTCTGCCTGATACTATTCTTCAATTAGTGAAGACAATATTCAATACTTAGTATGATTATCATTACACCTGCCAAAATGGGTAATCAAAAATTTAATGAGAAACATATGCAGAATTTTGAGGATTCTCCTAGCCCAAAAGTTCCTTTTTCCATTCGACCTTCTTCCACCCTATTCTTTCCCTGTAGCCTTCATTCTAACCCTCTGCCTCTCCTGTCCTTTTTTCTCAAGCCTCCTCCTAATTTTCCTTTTGTCTGCTCTGTTTCTCCCATCATTCAGATGAGGTCTGCTAAGGTAGTTACCATTTTACTTCTACATCTGCTCTGAAAACATTTAATTTTAACTTAGATAAAATGCTAGCCATTGGCTTACAATCCATTTGCCACAAAGTTTCTAAGAGCCTGGAAAATTGAAATACAGCTCTTGATGCACTGAGAAGGTTGTGATTGACTCCTAGTCCTCCACTCCCAGCCTCAGAATTGACTGTAGATGAATGCAGTTCAACTTGTTTTGTTCCTGAAATAAGTTTCTACAATAGCACTTGCACCCTGGGACACTTGTTCCCTGGAGGACAGCCTCACTTTACTGAACTACTCTCAGTTCACCAGGCACTGGTTCAGTTGTGTCAATTCTGCCTGCATCTGCAATATTTTCAAAGGGTCTGAAGCCTGAACTACTTTAGGAGACTTGAAGGGAGCAACCCCTGCACTTGGCTATCGTATTGCACCAGTGACACATGACACTCTTTGTGTACCTGCCGAGTTCAATATCGTGAAAACTGACACTCTTATTCTTGAAATGGGCCTTTTGACTACTTCAAACCTCTAAGTTGTTAATAGATGTGTTTCTTCCCCAACAGAACTGAATAAACCTCCTTGTTTAACCTCTGTCTCCATTGCGAGAGGCTGTGCTGAGTCCGACACTGGGCTGTACTCTGGCACTGGTGCATCAGAAAAGAAGTGATTCCCATACATCGGGAACTTAGATGTTTGACTCTGTCAGGGGAAAAAAAGCTGTCCTAGTAGCTACAAAAGCAGGAAAAGAACAGCTTCATAGAATACACTACCTCCCAGAGTAAGAGTTTCAAATTCTTGCCAACAAGGAAAAAAAGAGACAGTTTTATGTATCTGAACTTATGCAAGCTGAGTAAGATGATTTTGAGGGAAACAGACTCCCACAGACAGGAGGATATTAAATGCCAGTGATATGCAAACTATTTTTTTATCAAAGGCTTTCTAAGTAGCAGAGGTATTACCTCGCATTAGACCAGTGGTCTGTTTATTTCATTCTCGATTTCCCCAACACAGCCAGTGTTGGGATATTCTAGAAGAGCCACCATAAAATGGCTGGGTAGAATGGCTTATAGAGAAAGCTTCCCCTTTTGTCATAACTTATCTTATTCTGCATTAAGATACTTGTTAAGATCTTTAATAATGTAATTTGAATATTCTTACTACTTGATGCATGGGACAAATTTTGCGAAGCATTCATGTTTCAATTACATACGTTATAAAATTCACTAACAGGAAGACAGAGGCACTTTCACACTGCAGCTCTGGATTTATGCTTTTATTTTATCCTGCCTAGAGAACGATGCTACTGATTTTGGAATCTGATATTTCTTCATAGTTGTATTGTTTTTAAGAATAGAAGATTGTTTTTAAGAATAGTAGATTCTATACAATACAATTTCTGTATTGTATTGTACACATGAAAATGGCCAGAAATTGATTTTTTTTTTCATACAGCAATTTATCAGAATAAAATTGTTTTAAGATTCCTGATCTCAAAGAGAAGCATAAACTCCTTTCCTAGGCCACATGCTAGTATCCAATCAAGTAGCTGTGGCTTCTGTAGTCCAATCTCTGATCTTTTGCAATCAAAGATTTTCGTTTCAAGGTTATTCCAAACTTTCAAAAATTATGGAAGTGCTGTGTGATGTTTTCACCTGTGACCTATCTGTGCCAGACTAATAAGTGTTCTTGTTGTAAGATAATTAATTCCCAGTAGCTGAAAATAATGTATGCATTTAACAATAAACATTGTAATTGTGGTGGAAACTATGTGACACAGTTAGTTTCACAAAATGTGTCAAACAAAACTAAAGAGATCTCTGAATCTACAGTACAACAAATGATCCATAAAGCCAATGTTTTGCTTTCTTTGTCAAACAAGTTAACTGAGGATAAACAGTTTTTTAATGATGTATAGAAATCATTAGTACCTTCTATCAAAGTTAGTGAGTGTATGCAAGTCCATGCTAATATTCTTAATTCTCAGAGATATTTTCTTCTAGTTCAGGGCAATTTTTTGCTGCTGCACCTTGAAAGCACAGTCTGCTGCATGCCTGGCAGACCCACGTGGAACTGGAAAACCTGAGATCATGAGGAGTAATGAAGGCGAGACTATGGCAGACACTGCCCTTGCAGTACCATATTTTAGATTTTTAAAACAGTCCTGTAATTGGTAAAGGAGATGGGTCCTGGGGAAGTTATCCGAGCTCGCACTATGGAAAAGCACCTCTAGGGGTGCCTGACATCAGCAGGGCTTCTGAAGAGCTCAGTTCCTGGAGGGAAGACAAGCCCGCCAGCCAGCCAACCAACCAGATGCATGGAGGAAAAAGGAGCCTCCTAATTTCCGAATCAACCTACATCCTGTAGAATGCTTAAAGTGAGCTAGCAAAGGAAAAATGTTCTTCTGAATCCTCTCCAACTCATTTTACCAGTTCCCCATTTTTCTGAACCTATACAAAGTGATTCTGATATTGTCAAAATGCTTGGAGTTCTAATGCCACTGCCATAACAGCCACAAACTGTCTATAAAATTCTATAGCTCTTTCTAACCATTCCTCAAACTAAGCAAAACTTTATGTAATCTGTTATTTATTTGCATTGAATTCTACAGTCTGATCCTTCTTTCACCATAGTAGATCACTACAGACATCCTTGACCCTTTCAAAATGGCTCTAGTAAACCACCCTTACATTCTCATAGAAACTAGGCAGCAAATAGCCTGAAGCAAACTTTATTTGCTGTCTTGCTTCCATACTGTAGTTTAGTTCTTGTTAAAAATTTTTACTCCAAATGGAAATGCGAAGATTTGACTCTGAGACTTCATTTCACATTTGTGGCATTCAGACGATTTTGTAGTGGAAGAAGCATTAAGCATAGACACACTGATCCATGCATTACTCTCAGGCCAGTTGGAAAATGGGAGGTTTTAATCAGGCTTTGAAAAAATCTTTGTAAATGTTGAACTTAAAAGGAAAAAAAATTGCCCAAACAAACCCTAGAAATTTTTTGCCACTGCTATCTGACAGAACTACCATGAAAAATGACATAATCAGTTGTCTCCCAAAATAAGACAGTAATATGCATATAACACTACACACTAACATTGTGCAAAGCCTCAATATGATAAAAAGATATAAAACATTTACAACAAAAGAATATATGCAAATGATAGGAAATAATAAATAGCAACACAGAATTATCTGAATATTTTGCATCCCACCCCTCACTCATTCTTTACACCTGGCTGATTGATTCAGCTACTCTGATGCTGGTCTCCATTTCAGAGTGGATTCTCATTTGTGTAAGACAGCTGGGAAGTGCTGTCTCACTGTGACTCAAATGGCAGAACTGCCTAGCCAAACAGTCTCTTCAGATTCACCATCAGTGTGCAACATCATGGGGCCACAGACCAGCAGGCCAGAGGCATGAGACAGGTCCAAGGTCACTCAGAGAAGTCCAAGAAAGTTGAGCCAGGAACAGGGCTGAGGCACTCAGGCTGGGCTCAGATGGGATCCTGAGGCATGGCCAGGAGTTAGGAAGGACCCAGAGAGTCCAGGCAGAGTCAGATAGGGCTGCTGGTTGTCTCCAAAGCTTTGAAACTCTCTAATTGGTCACAGTTATAGCCCATTGCATCTGAGAGCCAGGTCTAGCGGACAGTCATTAATTCAAGCTATGTCACTGTGTAAAATATTATCATTAAGCTGAGTGAATGAAATATAATAATTATGCATCAGAGAACATCCCTGGAAGTGCTCAAGGCCAGGCTGGATGGGGCTGTGAGTACCCTACACTGGTGGGAGGTGACCCCCACCAATAGAAGGAGGCCTGTAACTGGATGATCTTAAATCACTTCCTTTGGGTCCCTTCCAACCCAAAACATTTCTATGATTCCACAAACATGTGTCCCTCTATGGTCTGAGCGGGAATGAGTGTTATGTTCCACAGAGGAAGAGTGGCTTAATTGCAGGACTTGGCCAAAAATGGAAATCCGAATATCCAACAATGTACTATAATTCTCATGCCAGTGTCGCAAATACTCCTGATTATGTTAGGAGAGAGAACAGTGTTTAGATGAGTACCTGTGTTGTAGTTTGGGTTGGTTTAGTCAGGAATTTTATTAATGTTAGTTAGACATGTTCCTTGTACCCCTATCTTCCCTTACAGTGGTTTGATCCAGGTTGTTTACACCAAGATTTCTCGCTACACAGATCCACAGTCAACTGTCAATCATCTCACTCCTCCCAGGGATTCTCCCTACATGGGGTGTCAATCATGTAACCACTCCCTGCTTCTTCATTGAAGTTCTGTGTCAATCACCCTATCTTTGCATTCCTATTCATCCCAGAACACTGTACCCACCTCTGTTATATCATCATTGGTTGTGAAACCCTATCTTGGTTTAACCCCATAGGGCGAGACAGGTTTCCACCCCTGTCCGCCCACCCTCTATTTAATCTGCTGTAATCTTTTGTCCGAGGCCATTTTGCCTTAGAACAATCTGAGAGCCATTCGCTCAGACCACGCATGGGGGAATAAATGTTCTCAGTTTCACAGGCAAAATGTCCCTCTCTCTTCCCTTCACTTCCTCTCAGCATCAAGCTATGAAAGCTGCTTACCCACACCGGGGCACTCTGCAACCCTGGAGTGCCCATAAACCTAGCAGCTACGGCCTCACAAAGAAGTGCTCTTCGGTGTTTTAGTTGCTTGAGGTCGTAACGAGCAAACGCCACATACCTGGAGACCATAAGTTGAGAAATCAACAACCAGATAGTGAATGCCCCTAGATATCCTACAGGAGGGTTGTACCATTCTGGAACAGCAACTACAAGCCACCTACAATGCCCTGACACAGTAGAAACAGCGCCGTGTGGCTGTACTTCACTGAAGGTCTAAAAGAGGTCTAGCCAGTTTTGGAGAACTATTCAGAAATAAAATTGGCTTTTGCAATTGCACATCTGAATTACAATCTGGACTTCATTAACTGTATTGACTAGATCTCCATTGCTTCTACAGGGAACTCATATGCATAACTCACAGGCAGACAGCACATCCAGGTTTCTACAGTTTAGGTCTGAGTCTGACCACAAATATCTCCATGTCATATGACAATTTTTCAGGACGTACCCTGAGTACATTATCATCTCCAAAGTGGTAAACAACAAATAATAGCTAAGTGGGAAGAACTACTTTTTTCTTCAGGTTAGTGAATATTAATTGAAGGCGAATGCTTGAATCTGACTGACCTTCAAAGATGACTATTTCCTGATACCCTGAGTTTGCATGTTTCTCCTGAAACAGCATCTGTAAAAACAGGGTGTGTTACTAACAAGACCTAGTTTTGAAATATCTGCCTGCATGTCCACTGAACTGTAAAAAAAGTGAAGAAAACAGAGTTTACCTAAGTGCTTGATGTGTTGAGATTTTTTCTTAAATTTCATTAAAAACCAGAGCCCTGGGTTCTCTAGGTGTGATGTGAGGAGGGCCAGAAGGTGCACAAGATAAAAAAGTATATCTCCTCTAACCACCATGGACAGGTTTTTAGCACAACAGCCTCTGGGGGAGAAATGTCTCTCCATAACTTCTGTTGGCTGTGTCAAACTTTCCTTCTGGAGGTGAGGTGAGCAGCTTGCTTGCACGCCTGCCCTTTCCTGGGCATTGTAGTGCTTGTTTTCAAATAAACCTAAGTAATTTCAGAAAGGCTATCCTGATTGCTTAAATTTGTTTAGGACTGGCATTAGTCTGGCATAAACCTTCCAATGCAGGCACTGCAATCTGATTTGTGACTCAGTTATAAAAAACCCAACAAAACAACAACAAACAAACAACTATTTTGTATTTCAGGCAAGTAGTAGCCATTTTAAAAATATACTTTATTCATGCTTAGCTCACTGACTTTCCTTTCTGCTGTCAGATTATTGGGAAAATGATTTTAGTTTTCCCTGAAGGACTGAATACAAGTAGTGATGTTCTAGACTGCCCTGGAGAAAGGGGCAGCAATTATTATTCCAAACATTGCTCCAAGAGTACATTATAGCTGGGTTATTTTCTGCAGGTGACAAAATGACATCTGTGCTCAGGCTCATTTCCTCCCTCAGCACAAGCATAAGATTCTCCCAGAAATTAAGTGATAGGTGAGATAGATTGAATATAGGTAGCAGAAAATTATTTTTTCTGATTTCAGCATTTTGAAAATATTTCCCAATTATGGCAGAGTTCGAAAGTTACAAATAGTTCCATTAACTTGGATTTTCTCAATCTATGGAGTCACAAAATTTTTCATTTCAAAACATCCGACTTGTATGTCAGATAGGAGTGATCAGATGTGAGTAGACATAATGGGACTAGGAAAAATCTCCAGCTGTCAGATTTACATACTCTTATGTTTTTAATCAGTTTTGGTATGGATTTTTAGGAACTTTGGACACTTTAACATAGCATCTGTGATATGGATCTTTGTACAATATTGAAGAGTGTTAACCTCCCCCTCAGGAGAGCAGACTCGAATAATTTGTGATTAAAAGTGTTTTCAGAAAACAAGTATCTTATATTAATAAGTGGTTACACATAGCTGCAACTTCTCCATAGTTAAAGAGAGTATGCAGATTTTGATGTTATCTCTTCGTGCTCTGAGAATTCCTCTGCTTTCTATTATAGATGTGGACTGGTAATGTATGGTTACTATCATTCAAATGACTTATCCAAATACAAAATCAAAGTAAGATACCTAAAATTTCTCTCTTATAAGCACACTAGAAGACATTGTGACAGTCAAGCTTGATCAATTTATAATGTATCTCTATGATCCATATGATTCTTTTGATACCATTTTCACAAATAATTATTGCTTTACTTTGAGATTTCTGCTGTAGTGACTCTTGGCTGTATCTTCCCTTCTTCTTTTTATAATGCCCAGCAAGACAATTCTGAATAGCAGCTATGACTTCTTTCCAATTGAACACTGCAGTCAGAAGTTCCTGGCTGTTTCTTTTTCTTAGAGATTCAATAGCATATGTATAAATGATAGAATATTAGTACCCTGAAACAACATTGATCCAATGCTTCCACTTGCCTTATGAGAAGTCGCTTTTGAACATCTTCTTTGCATGATGTTTAATTGCAAAGTTCATTTGATTTAATAGATATGCTTTTACCACTACAGGCACCTGTTTTGGGTTAGGGACTGACTTCGTCCCAAAATCTTGTCTGGGGCCATTGATACAGGAACTTTTGCATGCAAGAATCTGCCTGTGGAGTTGATAAGTGAGCTGCTGATGAGCTACCTTTTCTTCACAAGTGCAATTTTCCCTTGAATGGTTGTTGATTATGAAGAATATCCTCCCCCTTATATCATTCAGATAAATGTCTTGTGCAAATAGCTCTTAGAAGCCAGGTTCCAAGTATTGTGTATTTAGCAAAAAGTTACATTTACCACATCCCCTTGCACAACACATTTTGCTGCTTCATCCTGATGCTTTTCTATCCTGAGAGAGGCTTATTCACTGTGCTTTTCCTAAGTAAATTCAATAAAATCTATGGAAAATCACCTAACACTGTTTTGTTGCTCAATTAAGTATTAGATATTCACACTGAATACTCTGAAATAATTCTAGACAACAAATTATTACATCTTGAATTATAGTCTGGATTTTGAGAGTGAGGCAATGTTTGAACAAGGATAAAATATTTAATGTTTCTTATAGAGTAATTTGTCAGTGTTTTACTTATTTGGAGACTTTAACAGATAAGCTTAGCAGTATTGAATTCTGAGTGCAAGTATTTCTGATTTTGTTCAGCCAACATACCTGTAGATATTTGTTATTACATCTAACTGATTGGCAGTAAATTTTTGTGACATCCATGTCTTATTTAAATGCTCTGAAAATATTTTGTGGAATTTTTTTGCTGTGAGTACCACTTATATTTAGCACAGAAAGGCAACAGGTATTACACTCAATTAATTAAAAATTAAATAATTTTAAATTAAATATAATAATAATAACAATAACAATAATAATAATGATGATGATGATGAAGTACAGTGATGTTCCTTCTCATCTTCAAAGAGCTTTTTACTTTTAAAAAACTGCATGGTCCTGGAAGGAAACATGAAGCCAAAATCTTACTAGTATAAATCTGTAAAGAAACAGGAAACAGTGTAATAGTTTTCAATAATTCTGGGTGAAAAAAATCTATTTGGATTTGTATAATTTGGAAGTATTTTGACTTTCTATCTGTGGCTTTGCGTTCTTTTCCTCGGTCCCAGGCAGCTCTGGACAGCCCAACTAAAGGCGCTGTTTCTTGGCGGGACTGGTGCGCCGTGTGGCCCGGGCGCTGTGTCGTTCTGTGCAGTGGCGGGGGCTGGCCGTGCTTTGTGGCTGTCGCTGGAGCGAGGCAAAGAGGCGGAGGAGGCACACCTTGTCCTTGCGGTGGGCTGGAGAGGGTTTATTGTCGCGTGGAACTGCGATGGAGAACCGTGGCTGCTCCCTAGCGCGGCATGGACAAAATGGCCCCGAACAAAGGGGCACGTGGGGTTTTATAGGGGGAGGGCCAACAGGGGCGGAAGCGCCCCTCGACAAATGGGAACAGACAATGGGGGAGTGATGTGGACTACGGTAACCAATGGGAACACGACAGGGGTGTGTGCTGGGTTCTGGGACGAATGGGAATGCAGGGGGGGGGTAACAGACACAGAACTCTCAGGAGTGGACAGGGGGGTGGTTACAGGACTGGCATGGTGATGCTCCAATGGTAAGTGACCCGGAGCGGACCACCACGGGGGGAACATGGGGGTACGCAGGGGTACACAGAACTGGCTAACTAACATATATCAGAACCCCTAATCTGCACCCAAACCCAGGATGCAACACTATCTTTTGATGTGTTGAGTTTAACATTTACTTACCAGTGACTTATATTTTCTAAGCATTTTTCTACAAATAGTACAGATTCAACTGATACCTTTCTGACAAGCATTAATAGATATATACATTCAGTCATCTGCAAACTAAACAATATTTTCTGATGAAGTTCACAGGTTCAAATTATTTCCTACACTTCAAGGTCTTTTCTGGATCACGTGCCCTCTGATTCTGGTTCTCCCCCTTCTTTCCTGCCCCCAGCACTGCCCTGACTGGTCTCTTCCCACATCTTGGATTCTCATTTTAGCTCTTATGTGTCATCTTGTCTCCAGCACACTGTCTCCTGGCCTTCCTCCGTGGCATCTATCCACTGGGAGCATTGTTTTGTTTGCTGAAGTAAAAGAGCTTGCTTTGAACCTTGCACTTGATCCCAGTCGATGATGATGTCAGAGTGTCACCTCTTAGCAATGCCTTGAAAGATGGTTACCACGCTCAGCCCCTCCCTCTGTTGCTTCGTTTTGTTGTTTTTCATCTTGCACCACCCATTATTGCCTCTGCTGTGACATTGCTGCACACTTTTTGTTAGAGATTTAAGAGATCTGTGTTCAGCATGCAGGGCTTCACAGTTTGGCATTTTTTTGTGAACTCAGATAACCCAACAATAAACCCACACGTTTGTTTCATTTGTGCAGATGGATAAGAGGGGATCTTGAAAATTAGTTGTTAATTCACATACAGACGGACTATGTCTGAGTATATCTAAAGTGCCTTTTTGGCACTTTTACAAATATTTCTGCATCTTCTCTATTTTCATTTATAATGCTGCAACCTTTTTGATCATTTCAGTATAATGCTACTCTGTATACACATAAAGCTACCAAGGAAACCCATGGCACTCAGTTCCTACTGGAAATTTCTCTTCCCTACAGGGAGTGAAAAAGTAATTTTAATCAGTAGCGTTAAAGGGCTTTTGGGATGCACTGGGTTATGTCAGACAGCAGTCCCGTACTCCATACCCTTAACACAGGAGAGAGAAGCATAATGATCACCTCTAATTCTGGAAGAGACCAACACTCAGAAACACCTGTGCCTAAAACCAGGGCAAATATCTCATTTATAGCATATCTTTTTGTAAACAAAGATATTGGTGTCTAAAGTTATATTAGATTAGTAGAACTGCAAGAATCTAACCTCATAGCCAGCTGCAAATGGTCTGCAGCTTACAAAAATGAAGCTGTGGTATCCTGTTAATGCATTGTGTTAGAGTAACACAGTAGAGTTTATGATAAATTGTAGTATATCCATGGCCTTTGAATTCCAGATGTAGGTTCTGCCTTTTATAGGTTGTGACAAATCTTGGGATTTTGATGGAAATAACCACAAGAAAACATGTCTCATTCATTTACAAATGAAATGCAAATTCATTTCTGTATTAGTATAAAAGTAGTACATGACAGTAACCAGGGTCTTGTGTCAGTTAGGATTCAAATGAAGGATCCTTTTTCTCCACAAAGCTATTTTCAATACAAATGGACTAGGATATTTGAAATGTAAAATATGAATCCTTAAAATTAAAAAATTACTAATGGACGAATCTAAAATATTCTAACAATTAAAGAGAAACAGAGAGGAAGCAAGTCACAATAACAGAAAGAGGGTGAATGTGAGATTTTTTTTTTTTCTATAAAGGAGAAAGAAAAAAAAAATGATAATTAGTATGAAAGGTATTTGTCCACTGTATATTCTGCATACAGTAGACATATGTACTGCATGTTCTTTGTAATATTTAATGTATGAAAATAGTTTTATAAATAAAATGCTATGGGCTTTCATTCAAATTGATATTATGTAGATTGCAGTGGTACTGAATGTCCAGCAGCAGGAAAGAAATACTAAGGAACAGAGATATCGTGGTATGAATTGCATGTATAATCTTATTTTTCAGCAAGCAATTGCTGAAAGGTACCATGCAGCAAGCCAAACACCACACATAGGTAACATGAAGAGTATTAAAAAAATATAGGAATGGGTTTATTATTTTCTGTGAAACATTCTCTGTTTTTATAGGCTGGTTTATTAAGACTCTACTGTGAAATACCGTAAAAGGTAACACAGTTTTTTGACTACAGCAGTAATTTATTACACCAGTTAATCTTGTAAAATTGCCCTCTGGATGTAATAATTTGTTATTCTTTTATTAGGCCTCTTCTTCTGCATACCATGTTTATCATAAAGATGTCACCAGTGTGATGCCTAGCAACCAGTACAATGTTCCAGAGGTGTTTGCATACATTTTCCTGAGGGACAGAGCTGCCTCATCCCTGCTTGGGAGAGCTGTCAGTGTATTCTGATGTATAAGGGATAAAAGGAGTCCCTGTTGCAGTCTCCAATAAGCTGAAGTCACGGCCTGAAAGCACTGACTTGGGTATCACTATGCAGTGTTAGAAAATGTGTCAATTATCAGATGGACTGCCTAAGGGTATTGCCTGGTTCTAGGTCATAAAACCATCAGGACTAAGCGGGGAAAAAAATTGATGAGGAAGTAAGTTGAATTAATTGATAACTAGGAGGATTGTATGTGAAATGTATTCAGCATAATATAGACAAAGATATTTTCTCTCTTAAGCTTTCTTCCAGTGTAATCAATTAATATAGAAAGTATAAATTGCCTCCCAATTCTGACTGAGCACCCCTTCAATCTATACATGCTAATAATATTTTACTGACTTTCTCATTATTTCATAAAAACCCCAAAAGTCAAGACAGACAAGGAGCTATAAAAATAAAAGTAAAATCATGCTAATATTTTATAGCTATGTTTCTATTATTGTAATTCTTAATATACTGTGCAACTGTTTGTATGTGAATACAGTAGGGACCACTTAAATGTCTTGCCTGAGGCTTGATTCATGAAAGCTTTATGCACCATTATGTAGGTATCTGTAGTGTTTACTCAGAAAAAGTAAGGAATATGTATTTTTATAGCAAAGTTTATTCCTCTGCATATCTACTTCCTGCCACCTGGCTGTAGCTCTCAGTGACAGAAATGCAAAGAACATCAAGGATACTTTAAATACCTGGGCTGCTCAGAAATTTAGAAATGTAATAATTAGTGGTTATACCCTAGAAGTGCAACACCCTGCATGCAAATTCTTTGGGCTCATTTTGGCCATTCTGAGCTATATGTATGTATAAAACACCACCAACTCATCATGACCTAGTGCCTTGACAGGACAAGAGCATTTAAGTGCTTATTGGAGAGCTGGGGTCACTCAGGATGAGGTTATAATCTGTATAAGGGCACCCCAATATGGGAGATATTTCTCATTAATTGAACAACCCAATTAGGCAATTCATTGTTTAAATGCCACTTAGTCCACTACTTTGTTACACATCCTTCCTTGATCTCAGATTTCTTGAGACAAAGTCTTTCCCTGTTGCATCACGGTTTGGGGTTTAGGTTAGGGGTTCTGATCTGTTAGCTAGCTGTGATCTGTGTACCCCCATGCACCCCCTGTGTCTCTTCCCCCCATCTGCACCAGGACAGTGCTTCATGCTGGACTGAAAATGGGAGCGGAGCCTCCCCAAAGTAAATCAGTAAACTCTCCGCCACCCACAGGGAAGCACGCGGTGCTTTCCCCCATGTGGGAGAGGAAGTGAAACTCTTCACGGCCACAAAGAGCCGAAGAAGTGAAACTTTCCAAGACCGAGGACCTTGGTGGCAGCTTTTATCTGCAAAGATTCCATTTTGGTGAGTAATTAGCAACAGGGGGTATCCGGCTAATACTCCACGGTGGTGGGCTCTGCCGCGTTTCTGAGGGTACGGAGCACACAGTGCTCAGCGTGTGCAGTGGGCCGCTGGGGTCTTTCGCGTTTTTTGCTTTTTTTTTCCACTTTTTCTGCACCAAGGGTGAGGTCGGGTGGGTAGAAGTAGCATGGGGACCATGCTAACTACCCAACAGAAGGAACTATATTCCCTAGTTAAGGATATCCTCGCGGTGAAGGGCCCCCACTCCAAATGCTCTGTTAAACAGTTTGTACGATGGCTGTGCTTTTCCTTTCCACATGTAACCGTGGAGGAGGTTAGCAAAAAGGAGTTCTGGGAGCAGGTGGGAGCAAAATTAGTGGAGAGAATTGAATGTAGGGATCCCTCTGCTAAAGGTTGCTTTGCCACCCTCTATTTGCTGATATCGGAGGTTGTAAAAGCGGGATCCGCACGAGAAGTGGGTAGGGAAAGGAAAGAACCATCAGGCAAAACTGTTGTTTCCCCTGAACCCATTTCCCCATCCCCCTCTCCTATCCCTCTTTCCCCTAACCCGGGTAGGCAGAGGGGAGTACTCCGCTGCTCTAAGGCGCAGGGCAGCTCCACAGACATGGACCGTGCTCCTGGCTCCCCCGAGCCGCCCCGTCGCCCCCACCTTGGCAGAATTGGCTACTCTGCTGAGGAACTGACCACAAACCCCTTTTCCAATCCCTTTTTCCCAGTTAGAAATCCCAGTTCTAGTGCTACCCCATGCTACTCTGCTCCCCTGAATCCCTTCCTTTGTCCCCCTGAGGAAGCCGCAGACATGTGGCCGGGGCCTTTGTCTTCCCAAGATGGAGGATGGCCACGTAGAAGGGCTTCTTCTTCCCATAATCCCTTTATCTCCTTTGTTCCCTGTATCCCCACCTTTGACCCAACCCCCACCTGCCTCCCTGTGGGCGTGGGTGCCGCCCCCTTGGGAGATCAGGTCACTCCCTCACCCATTGTTCCCCCTTGTGTGGGCGTTCCCTCCAGTCCTTTACATGTTCTCCCAGTTGAGTCATCGACACCACCCTCTCCCTCCGGGGAGGGCTCTGCCATCTCCACCCCACTGCCTCAGGAAGGAGGCAGCGCCTGTCCTGTTCCCCGCACCCTGTCCCTATCTTCCCATGGGCCCTGGAAATCCGGGCGGGGGGGAAGACGGGGGAGGGAGGAGCAGGAACCTCTACCTTCATCTTCCCATGGCCCCTGGAGATCCAGGCAGGGGGGAAGAGGAGGTAGGAGGGAGCAAGAGCCCCCGTTTCTGCATTCCCATGGTTCCCGGAGAGCCAGGAGGGAGGGAAACAGTGGGAAGGGGGGGCAGGAGCTGGTTTCTGAACATTTTGCAGGTTCCACGGATCAGGTCAAAGGGACAATTGAGAGACATGTAGAGGGATCGGAGGTCCAGGACAAGTTTGTCCCAGAAACGACATCCACACTGATTCACAGTTTGAGATCCCTGAAAAACCCAGAAACCATGTGGTCGCTGTGAATGCCATGCCTACAAAGAACGCTGTTCCGAGGCAACCTCCATCAAAACACCAATGCTTCCACTGTGATCGGAAGGGACATTTTGTAATCCAGTGTCCATTTTTGGGGAGGGCACCCCCAGAGACAGCAGGAAGGGGGAGAGGGGAGGGAGACCCCACTTTCCCAAAAAACTGAAACAGGAACATGCATCTGCCTCGCATGAGGACAGAAATAAGGCAGGTCACAGCACCTCAAGGGGGACTGTGATTTATCAAGTTGTGCAGGTGGTGAGTTACAACATCGAAGTGCCTGTGGGAGCAGCAGATGACCCCACCAACCGGGGGGTGGCATCAAACTGCAGGTGATGCAAGGAGAACAGGAAAAATGCTGCATCCCTCTAAAAAGAAATATTTCTTCCCCCAAAACTGCACAAAAACCTTTCCAATTACCCCAGTCCATGTGTGTCCCCAGTCCATATGTTGTAATAAAGTTTTCCCAGTTCCCCTACACCCAAACACCCAGAGAAAAAAAAACACCCCCAGCATCATTGCAGCTGGCCCTCTCCATCTGCAAAGGGCAGCCGTTGCTGCAGCAGAAGCTGAATGAAGAAACTGCAACCAGACAAGCAGCGAAGAAGACCAAGCCATTGTTCTTCTTTATATCTTAAAAACCAGTGATATGTTGCATCGTGGTTTGGGGTTTAGGTTAGTGGTTCTGATCTGTTAGCTAGCTGTGATCTGTGTACCCCTGTGCACCCCCTGTGTCTCTTCCCCTCCCCCCCCGCGGCTGTTCGCTCCGGGTCCCTGACTGTTGGAGCTTCCACTGTCATTCCTGTGACCACTCCCTGTCCTGCCCAGAGGGTTCGGTGCCCGTCACTCCGATCTCCCAACCCCGTCCGCCCCAGCGCCTGGGGTCTGCCCCGGTCGTGTCCCCGTTGGGCACCGTGGTCCACGTCATTGCCACGGTGCCTGGCCCCACTGGGCAGGAGGGCCCCTGCTCTCCTCGCACCACCCTGATATAATCCCGTGCCTCGGAGCGCTCGCGGCTGTTTTCCTCACGTGCCAGCTGGGAGTGGGTCGCGGTGCCTCAGCGCAGCTCCCTGCAGCAATAAAGAACTTTCAGCCTTTCACGCATGGGGAATATAGACGTTCCTTCACTCTTTACTGGAGTCTCTCACTCCTGGTGGCAAGAATCCATGGCCAACCCCGCCCAGACATCGGCACGGAACCGTGTCCGGAAACACTCGGCAATCCCAGATCCAGGTGAAAGGCGGTACCGCTCTAGGTGCCAGAGCTGCCCAGGGACCAGGAAAACACCACGAGATGCTGCGTTTCCCAAATAACTATTAACCACCTTTGATATGTTCATTTCTCATTAATTCAGCTCTCATAGGAAAGTAAGCTACTCAAGAGTAGTTCTCCAACATTTACTATACCTTTCACTTGCTGCTGAAATGTGACACTGTGTGCTTTGGCTCTGAGTGTTAAGTAAATCCTTCAATAAAAAGAAAAAGCTACTTCTTATCACATTGATGAAAAAAATTCACCTCTCTGTCCAAGAGAAAATTTGAAGATGGACAAATGAAGGCCTTTTTGTCACTTCTCCTCTGACTCTATCCACTCTTTAGAGAAGACCTTTGCTTGTGCAGCAGTGCACAATTTTGTTCAAGGTGGATTATTGGAACAGCTGCACATGCAAATGCAAGACATTCTTTGTAGATGAAAGGAAAAATACAGTATAACATCACTCTTTTGAAAACAGTCTGGGAATTGCAGCCAAGAACTTCTGACTTTTGCTTGGCTGGTTTCTCCACACTTAAGACAGGGAGGGAGCAAAGAGCCCTGCTGAGCCTTTCACAGCAGCTAAACACAAGTGCTGCTGCAGTCCTTGCACTGTGCTTTGGGAACCCTCACCCTGCAAATTCCTAGGACATTCATATCTGAATCCACAAAAAGTCATAGACAGAACCAGTGAGAAATTGGAATGCTAGTAACATGGAACCTCTAAATCTTTGGGGAAGGTGTGGGGGGGGGGAAAAACAAAACCCAAAAAAACCGCCCACATCTCCCCACCCCATATGAATTGTTAATAAGCTGATGTTTATATACTTCCCTTTAGGAAAGTGAAGGAAAAGAAAACTCTGGAATGTATTTCCAAGAAATTTTTCACTGTTAGCTTTTCCAAAATATTTCTAAATGTTTCCAAACACTTTCATGATGTCTAGAACACTATATCCTCTTTCATTCAGGCAAATATCTGAGTATTGCATGGAACAAAATTTCTCAGCAGATCTCTATGCATCAGGATTTTAAGGCCCACAGCTGGAGAAGTCAGCCTGGCACCTTACTAACACATGGAGGATCTGGAAATTAAAATCTGGGAGAAGACTAAAATTAGGTGGATGTGCTTCTTAAGCATTCTCAAGATGTGCATGAGAAGTACATCTGGATTTGGAATTTAGTGAGAGTACTGTGCAGAAAGAACAATATGACCCACATTGCTGAACCAGCAAACAGATGCATGTTAAACCACCTAGAGTGTTTTGCTTGTTCTTCTTTTGTCCTTCAGCAAATTTTATTCCCAAGTCTTATGATTTGCAGGAACTAAGCTGGGCATGGCAGGAGTGTGTACACCTGTGCCAGATGACAGTCTGATAAAATCTGGGGTAATCTTCAAGGCAGACGTAGATGAAAGTGAAAGTTTCTTGAACTCATGTCTACTTAGGTGTGACTTTAAGAGGATCCCAGACCATAAATCTAGTAATATTTGCCTTTGAATGTCTTATTTAGGGAAATCTTGAACTGGTAATACAGTCTAGCTTTATGAGGTAGAGATTTTGGTCCTTAGTCTATAGAAAAAGCTCCAAAAAAATAAAAAAAGTGACATGCAAGTCTATTTCCTCATTTTCTAGGGATGAAAATTCCACCAAAATTCAGCAGTATCACTAGAAAGCAACAGAAATGAAACAGACCCTTCCTCAATGACAAAACAAAGGGATTAGGACACTTTTGGCAACATTTGCAAGAGGAATGATCTGAGGTTGAGTTCCCATATACCAGCTTCCCTATCTAATATACAAAAACGTCTCATAACTATAAAGGTTAAATAGGAATTTGGTGATATTTCTGTGTTTTCCTGATTTAAATTTTATTTAGTGAACAGCTTTTTCTTTTATCCCATGTTTTGATAGTTATGTTTCTGCCCCTCATAGAACTTGGACATGAGAAAATGCAGGTAAATTGTGAAAAGAAAACTAAGGACATTCTTTAAACATCATGTGGAATCTGTTTGGAATTAATTACAGTCTTGAGCATGAAGAAAAGTGAAGATGGAAAGCTCTTATTTGGCCTGTTTCATCTTCAAGACATAAAGAAATGGGTATTACTGTTTTACATCTATATAGTCACTGGAGGTAATAAAACAAAAAATGTTCACTGATTTTGATACTGAAGGAAAAATTCTCAAACTGTCCAAAGACTTCTGACATTTTCCAGTAAACCCAAGAAGGCCAAATGTAACACTGTTGTAACTGACATTCTTTCTGCTCTTTACAATCTAAAATAATCAAGTGTTATGCTACAAAGGCAGAAATATGATGAGTTCAGTTTCCAATATATGTGTCAATATGACAGAATTCTGACAAGAAATGTGGGGCAATTACCTCTTAAATATACGATAATAAAGGACAAATCCTGTTCCTAACACTGAGTGAGAATCCTATGAGCTTGTGTCAGCACTGGATTCAGTGGATTCAGCACCTGGAATCACAAACATTTTCCAAATGACAAAACTCAGTTTGAATAAACACACTGCTGGAGATGAAACCTAATTGTTCAGAAGATGCATCTGTGTTTGCACAAAGACATTAATTTTGTCTTCCTTTTGCCTTTTTAAGGATTAAAAAAGAGAAAAATTTGGCTTAAATAAAGCTAAGTTGCCATCTTAGTGCAACTGCTAGTAAATATAGCAGCTATTTTATAAGTATTGCTGTCATTTTCTTTGGCTAAAGTTACAGAAATTCTTTGAATTTTATATAGGAGACTAAATTTGTAATGGAAAATGATGTTTGATGGTGTTTAAATGCAGAGTATGTCACTGTATAAAGCATAGGGCTCTTTTAAGTTTTTTTTTTTTAACTTCTTGACATGTGTCACAATTTGGAATTCTGCTCTCATGGGATAAATGCCAGATTACATGGTGTAGTATTTTTATCCTCTGTACTTTCACTGTAGAAGCATACAACATCAAAGAAGAGGCAGATCACTCACATCAGCAGAAAATGGAATAGGACTATAATATGCTTGCTTTGATCTCTCCTTCTAATAATTATCTTGGCTACATGCATACATTGAAAGTAAGATTTGAATTAATAAGGCCAAGAGACCCTGGAAAATGTAAGAAGGATATCTGAATACTAACTTTGACTATCTTTAACAAGATAAACTGCAATTGAGCCTACAAAGTTGTGGATTGTTAATTTAAGGCAATAATCCTTAAATGTTATTCTTTCTTTAACTTGTCACCACTGCATTCAGCAGAAGCAATCAGTCCAATTAAGACAGTATCTTTTCAAAATCACACTCACCTAGATTTGGGATGGAGAGGGTGCTATTTAGCTGGCATCCATTTGATTTCAGGAGGGCCTACGGTAAAAATCATTACATTTATATAAAAAAGTCATCACTACACAGTCTGTTATCATTAAAAACTATTCTAATATTGCCTTAGGAAAGATATTGCTTTTGATATGGAAAGTAAATCAAATCATCCACATCCACACAGGATTTATACAGAGGCAAGAAGCATATTGCTTTCCTGGTCAGTTATTTTTTATATTTTTTTAACCAGTGTTTATTGTTATATTGTCTTCTGAGAATCCTATTTCTGCCCAATGTGAGTAGAAATTATAACATAAACAGGGTGGTTATGCATGAAAGCTTTACGTGGTTAATGCAGTCTGGAAGAGGGAAAACCTACTGCAGTTCACCAGTCCCAGAGAATGAAAGTTTGTCATTCTTCTGCTTAATTTCTGATATGTGGGAGTTACATCAGTCACTGGGTAGACGGCACATTACTCCCAAAGCCAGATGTTGCAACTTCAAATTATTGTTTGATAAATCTTGGCAGAGCCACTAACCATCATGCTAATACAATGCCCTGCAGTGTACAAAGGGATGCATAATGTGCTAGCCAGGCTGACTTAAGCACAGTATGAATTAGACAAATGAGAGCAAGCATGTCTATGCTTAATATACCAAACTCAAGTTCCAAAAAGCCACTTGAACAAAAGCAGTCTGTCAAAACAGCAGAGGCTGCTGTTGTCCTCAAAAATCCCAGTCAAAGGTTAAGAATGTTCTTTTAAAATGGGGTTAGCTGGGCATAGATGTAATAGATCAACATGCAGAAAGAAGTGCTTTGAAGAAATGCTCTCTCTGTTGAAAACAGGCACGCTTTTCTCATCTGCTGAACTTACCTGACAGTGGATGGGAGTTGCAAGAGAGAAGGTTTGATTCAGCAAGGATGTTAGGAACAGCTTTGTTAAGTTCTGAGACCAGCACTTCTAATTGAAGTACAAGCACCACTAAATACTCATTGCCTGGCAGTCCTGTGCCAGACAGAGAAACACAAGGAAGTGTTTGTGAGTGGCTGTAGATATCATCAGGACAAATTTCTCTACAGAGAAGACTTGCCATAGACAGTATGATATTTACAGAAAAACACTATGTTCTTCAAGAGTCACTGCTGGTCTCCTGCCCTGAGCTGCTGGTCTTCTGACCTAAGGTTCTTATACTCTCACTAGCTACTGAGTTCCCATGCTTGCCAACAAAAATTCAGAAACCTGTTTTTTTTTCCCCTGACTTGCCAAGTTCTTTCCTAGCTTTTGGTGTGGGAGAATAGATCACTGGAGCTAAAGCAGTGGCTGGGACTAGGTCCCATGTAAGCAAACACTGTTCCCAGCAGTTGTTACATGCTAGCTTTCTCCAGCTGCAGCGTGCTTGGACTCAGGCTCCCATCAACCCTGCCACTTCAGCAGAAACTTGCAAGCGGCCCAGGGGTGATTTAAGCAAGTACTTCATCCTGGTTGGGCCTAGAAGGTAATTCAGCTTGGCTCCACCTTTTTAACATTGCCAAGAAGTGGTTATGTTCAAGATTTCTTTCCAGTTGCACCAAATTGTTGTGGTACACCGTTCTAACAGGGGGAAATACAAGACATCCACAGAGGTTTTGGAACACAGAAGGCTTCCTCCCAGAGAAATTTCAATATCAGATACCTTTAAAAATGTCTCTAGCTATTCTGTGACAATTTAAGGACATAGAGGAAGTTTCATTTTATTTATCTGTCCCAGAAAAAATCCAAGTAGGTGCTATGGTAATAGAATACTGTGGTAAAGGACAATCATAGTATAATCTCACCGGTGATGATTTAATTATATCTGTTCAAATATAACTATTGAAACTTATTGTCTGTTGTTCACTGTACTGGCATATTTCTGAACTCATGAGACAAAGAAAGTTTCTTGTAAATGTTAGTCTCTTCTGTCTCCTAAGTAAACATCTGTAAGAGGTTGACCCTGTCCAGCAGCTGAGCATCCACAAAACCACTCATTTACCACCGCAGTGGGATGGGGGAAGGAATAGGAAAATAGGAGAAGGAAAAGTTACAAAACTCATGGGTTGAGATAAAGACAGTCTTGTAACTGAAGAGAAAAGGTTAAAAAAGACCCCAACTAGTAAAAAACCCCAATGCAAGTGATGAAAAATCAATCCTCCCTTTCCCAAACAGGGCAGGCAGTCTCTGAGAAAAGACCAAGCCCCCGGCCTATACTGCTTAGATTGATAGCCTGTGTTTTGGGTTATCCCTTTAACCACCTCAGCTCAGATGCTTCAGCTGTGCCCCCTCCCAAACTCTCGCTAGGCCCCAGCATATTCACTGGGAGACAGAGTAACAGAGAAGGCCTTGATGCTGTGCAAGCACTGGTCAGCAGCAGTCACACACTGATGCATTATCAGCGTTAATTTGATCACTATTCCAAAACACCATACAGACCACTATGAAGAAAATGAACTCTATCCCAGTACAAAAAAGAAAAAAATATTTGTACTCAAGGTTTTCCTGACCTGATGGTTTGACCTTCAGCTTTTGAAAGAAAATGAATCAGAAGCATATCTGAATTGTCCATTGTATTAACCACTGAGACTGAAAATTGCTGTCAGCTAATGCACATTATGTTGCCGAGAATAATGCAGAGTGAAAACTGTGCATTGTCCAGTGGTGAGAAAGCTGTTTCACAATTTTGTCATTATAGTGAGAGCTCAAGGATAGATCTGGTTTCACTTCAGTAGAACTAGAAAAAGGAGGAAAAAAATGTAGGCTGCTAAGATTCTTGATTCCACATGGCAAAATTTAATAAATTAAGGGAAGTAGTTAGAAACTTCAGGTACATCTAAGAGCAGTGAGAGATAACTGTTTAGGAATTTTGGATAGTCTTCAGATCTAGGATATCAAACTCTGTGTCCAAAGCAGGGGAAAAGACACTTCTAGGAAAGCACTCCTGAATACATTTGAAGGAATAATCACACCACAAAAAAATATACAGCAAAACAAGAAGCCTATGGGGAATAGTAAAAAGACTTTCTGTTTTTATCTAGAGATGTGAAAAAGTTGCCAGGAGCCAAGTTAAACTCATACTGATAAAGAATGTTAAAACAAAGAACAATTTGTTCTTCATCAGTATGAATTTGAAGAAGAAAAAAAGGAAAGTGTGATATCAATGGGGTACATTAAAAAGTATTTTTAAAAGTCCACAGTAAAATAGGAGGGAAATTTCTTCATAATTCTTCATTTTTCTGTAATGAGTTGATGTTAACACTGCAAAAGGCTTATAGACAGTGCAAAAAGACACAGAAATAATGGGAGGAGAGGAGGGGAGAGGAGAGGAGAGGAGAGGAGAGGAGAGGAGAGGAGAGGAGAGGAGAGGGAGAGGGAGAGGGAGAGGGAGAGGGAGAGGGAGAGGGAGAGGGAGAGGGAGAGGGAGAGGGAGAGGGAGAGGGAGAGGGAGAGGAGAGGACAGGAGAGGAGAGGAGAGGAGAGGAGAGGAGAGGAGAGGAGAGGAGAGGAGAGGAGAGGAGAGGAGAGGAGAGGAGAGGAGAGGAGAGGAGAGGAGAGGAGAGGAGAGGAGAGGAGAGGAGAGGAGAGGAGAGGAGAGGAGAGGAGAGGAGAGGAGAGGAGAGGAGAGGAGAGGAGAGGAGAGGAGAGGAGAGGAGAGGAGAGGAGAGGAGAGGAGAGGAGAGGAGAATTTCAAACCCTCTAATATGAGGTCAAATGACTCTATCCAGAACTTGAGGGGAGAGACTTATTTTTTTTATAGAGGGTATACTTTCAAAAATTGACTTTTAAAATTTAAAGTTATTAAGCATTAAAAATTGAAATAAATTGATTGATGAATAGTATTTTCTGAGTTTAGTAAGAGAAGATTACCAGATCAATACAACAGAGATGTGTATCTAACTAATAGCTAGACAAGTGATGTGAGGCAAACATTTCCTCTAGAATGATATTCAAAATAAGGAGGGAAAGAAATTGCTTGAGAAATTGTCTGAGGTTAGTTAACAAAAAGGAGTGTTGACAATGTTGGAGGAAAGCTCATTTGGAAGCTCTCATGGATCACTCTTAGAATCCACATTGCATTAACACTTCATTAGCAACATTTTCACAAAAAGAAATAAAATAATAGTACACCAACGCTGTCTGATGATGCTGGTGTTGGAAAGTGTCAATAATGAAGAAGGATTGCAGTATCATACTGAAATACCCCTCTGTCCTTGAAAGCTACAGTGGTGCAAGCCAGATAATATCTAGTAAAATCAGGGAACTAATGAAGGAACAAAGGCAAACCAGCTGATGTGGCATGGGAGCATAGGGAATGATGTGTGCTCACCTGATCACACAACCACAGCAAACCATGAGTTCAGCTGCCGTTGCCCCAAAGGCATGAAAAGGAAATGTTATCCATGGATCTAAAGGCAAGGATGTACTTGTACCCCTGAATGCTAATGAGATCTCCTAGGGAATAACTTGTACCTGTTGGTCTTCCATCATCAAGGCTGTTTTATGGTGTAGGGGGTGCATACAGGATGAACTGAGTGGCCAGGAGACAAGAGAACCCCTCAAAGAGAGCAGGTATATAACCTAAGAGCAAGAAACCTGGGAAGTGCTGATCCAGTAACTACCACAGAAAGGAAAGAGCTTTCTAAGCTAAACTGTCAGTCTGGCCTTGCTTGGAGAAATGTTCCCACCACAGCAATTACATTCTGATTCAGGAAGTCTCTGCTGATGAGAGGCTAATTCTGGGTCACCCTGAATGACAATCTGTTCATGCTACTATGCCAGAGCATTTATACAGAATTTTTATTTTCATGGTAACTCCAATGACCAAAAATAACTCCAAAGACAAAAGAACTTAAATTATAGAGAAAAAATAGGACTAGTGAAGGCTGACATAGCTTTCTAAGCTAAAAACATATGCAAAATTGATGTGGTTTCTTTTTCTTTTGTTCTACATGCCAGTGGTGTCTAAGTGATGAACCAGTGCCATAGAAACTTCCATTATCCTAAGAACATGGATTAGAAACCCTAGTTATCATTTTTAAGTGAATAAACTGTTGCCTGTAAAACAGGGATTGACTTTTGCTGGAATATGCATCCTTTTTTCTATAAATGTTTTTGTATATTTTCTGTTCAAGGTTAGTGAAAGTGTGGCTCTTCATCACTGCAGGCCACTTAGGAAGTTTTCTCCATAGGCACAATCTCTTTCTCACACAAGTATGCAATCTTCACATTTAAAATCTGTTTCTGTGAGAACAACTTTCCTTGCCTAACAAGTAAATAAGCAAAAGCAGACATTAGAAATTTAATGGAACTATATTTCTATGAATACTTTTTCTCAGTCCATGACAGGATTTTGATTAGGTTTTTTTTCCTTCACTTTGCTGTGATCGTCTGTACTGCTGTTGCTGGTCTTTTTACTTTTTTCATCACTAATGTCTGGAATATTTTATCCAGGCAAACATGTGTATTCATGTATGAATGAGCCTATTTACATGTGAATCAACATATTTATCCATAAACAAGCTTGGGATTTTTTCTGCTGAAAGTGCTTGCCCAGCTGATCTCTATATGCACATGGCAGAAAACTGAATAGAAAAATGAAATTGAATGTAAAATCTACTAGGCAGACAATAAATCTGGCCTATATACTTCTTTCCTTTCTAGCAGGCAAAACTCCAGCTTTCCTTTTTTCTTTAAAATAAAACATCAGGAGCCCACATATACACAGAGATTCTTTCCCCTTCCCTTTCACACCCCTCCACTACAGGAATGAATTCTGCAAGTGCTCAATGCACAGAATTCCAGGTAAAGCCATTAAAAACTGCAGGTGTTCAACACTTTTTACAGGCTGATCTTTTGAGGAATAACTCACAAAAATGTCCATGCCTTTCTTCAGGTGTTCACAAAACTCACCTCACCCATCTGTCATTGTCACTGGGCTAATGCACCCTACAAATGCTACTTCTCCTCTTCTGTTAGCCAGGGTTTGGCCTTAAGCCTCTCTCAAAATTAGTCTGTCTTTCTTCTTTCTATTCTTGAGAGACTGAGAGAACAAACACTTCGTTTTCATAAATACTGTCAAAATAACTCTTTGTGATGAATTCTGCATTTACCATGTCTCTATTAAGTAACAACCATTTTTTAGATCTAATTTGATTCCCTTCATTACGGTAAAAAAAATGAGCTTAAAGATTTCCATGATAGAAATGGTTTTTAAAAGCTCCTTGTTTGTTAATTTCTAACAATATGCATTATTTCCAGGCCCATACATTTTATCTATAACTCAGTATAATATGTGAAATGTTTTTAATTTATTTGTGTTTACAAATATAGGAATAGCCATGCTAAGAGTTTACAATGCTATCTGCTTCAGTGTTTCATCTTTGAACCTGGTCAGTAGTCAAAGACTAGATAATAATTTAAAAATAGATGAGACATGGAATGAATAAAAGTTGCATTATTTCCTCAATTTCCAATGCTATTTCTGATTGTTTCAGTGTCTTACATTACAGCTTGAAAATTGTGGAAGTAACATTAAGGTTATACACCCACTTTACAGAGGGAGGGAAGGAGAGAAGGAAGGAGGGAAGGAGAGAAGGAAGGAGGGAAGGAGAGAAGGAAGGAGGGAAGGAAGGAAGGAGGGAAGGAAGGAAGGAGGGAAGGAAGGAAGGAAGGAAGGAGGGAAGGAAGGAGGGAAGGAGGGAGGGAAGGAGGGAAGGAGGGAGGGAAGGAAGGAGGGAAGGAGGGAAGGAGGGAAGGAGGGAAGGAGGGAAGGAGGGAAGGAGGGAAGGAAGGAGGGAAGGAAGGAGGGAAGGAGGGAAGGAGGGAAGGAGGGAGGGAAGGAAGGAGGGAAGGAGGGAAGGAGGGAAGGAGGGAAGGAAGGAGGGAAGGAAGGAGGGAAGGAAGGAGGGAAGGAAGGAGGGAAGGAAGGAGGGAAGGAGGGAAGGAGGGAAGGAGGGAAGGAGGGAAGGAGGGAAGGAGGGAAGGAGGGAAGGAGGGAAGGAGGGAAGGAGGGAAGGAGGGAAGGAGGGAAGGAGGGAAGGAGGGAAGGAGGGAAGGAGGGAAGGAAGGAAGGAAGGAAGGAAGGAAGGAAGGAAGGAAGGAAGGAAGGAAGGAAGGAAGGAAGGAAGGAAGGAAGGAAGGAAGGAAGGAAGGAAGGAAGGAAGGAAGGAAGGAAGGAAGGAAGGAAGGAAGGAAGGAAGGAAGGAAGGAAGGAAGGAAGGAAGGAAGGAAGGAAGGAAGGAAGGAAGGAAGGAAGGAAGGAAGGAAGGGAAGGAAGGAAGGAAGGAAGGAAGGAAGGAAGGGAAGGAAGGAAGGAAGGGAAGGAAGGGAAGGGAAGGGAAGGAAGGGAAGGGAGGAAGGGAAGGGAGGAAGGGAAGGGAGGAAGGAGGGAAGGAAGGAAGGAGGGAAGGAAGGAGGGAAGGAAGGAGGGAAGGAAGGAGGGAAGGAAGGAGGGAAGGAAGGAAGGAAGGAAGGAAGGAAGGAAGGAAGGAAGGAAGGAAGGAAGGAAGGAAGGAAGGAAGGAAGGAAGGAAGGAAGGAAGGAAGGAAGGAAGGAAGGAAGGAAGGAAGGAAGGAAGGAAGGAAGGAAGGAAGGAGGGAAGGAAGGAGGGAAGGAAGGAGGGAAGGAAGGAGGGAAGGAAGGAGGGAAGGAAGGAGGGAAGGAAGGAGGGAAGGAAGGAGGGAAGGAAGGAGGGAAGGAAGGAAGGAAGGAAGGAGGGAAGGAAGGAAGGAAGGAAGGAAGGAAGGAAGGAAGGAAGGAAGGAAGGAAGGAAGGAAGGAAGGAAGGAAGGAAGGAAGGAAGGAAGGAAGGAAGGAAGGAAGGAAGGAAGGAAGGAAGGAAGGAAGGAAGGAAGGAAGGAAGTTCTGTGTGACAAATTTCTAAAATATTTTCTGGATACAATAAATGCCTCCAGCTCAGATGCATTTGTAAACACTATCCATTCAACAATAATAGGTACTAAAAATATATATATAATGCAATAATTTGTGAACCAAAGGAAACACTGGCATTTCTTTGAAATAGTTTGATGCATTTTTAATTATGCCTAATTTAAAAGATTTCAAGCCCAAGTAATAAAAATGTCATACACAGAATTTGTTTACTATATTTCCTGAGTTCAGCTTGGAATCTGGAGAAAGGCAGTCTTCTCTCTTTCTACATCATACCAGGAATCTTTGGGTGAAATACAAAAGGAAAGTATTAAACTTTTACTTAATGATATTTAAGTTGGAAGAGTTTTCTTCTTTGTCAATGGTTTTCATAAGATTTCACACCAATTACTGTTTAAAAGAAATTTGATGTCCAACTTCTATACAATTTGTTCACCCTCTTTGTCATTCTAGGGAAAAGTCACGGAGCCACCCAGTAGCCTGGTATAAATGACAAACATTTCTCCCTGTATTTGGAGGTCAGTAGTGATGGAGGATTGGATTAAGGTAGATCTATCCAGTGTTCAGTCAACTCAGCGGGACCAATTCCCATTTACCTAGACACCCTTTATAATGTTGTGTAGGGTAAGAGGCTTTAAATTACATACATTTGCAACCACTTTAAGGTCTTTTGTATAAATGAGAATCATTTGATCTGAGCCTCTCCAGTAGCTACAATGGGGCATTGGATCAGGCAAATATGCCTATTATTAACCAAAAGCATTAAAGATCCTCCTCTTACAAGCATTACAATTCCACAACATCACTATCTTCTTCCTAAGAAAGAATGAAAAAGAAGTGTGTGTGCTGTCCCATTTGCACATTGTTCATATCTGATTTTATAGCGGCAATTTCTCAAGACTTCCATGAATGGGCAGGATGACACAGATATCCTGTTCCCTTACATGGCTGACTAGCAGACTGTAACTGGTTTATTGCTTACTCACTCATAGTCACTTTTTAGCAGGGAAAAAATCCTTATTCCTTTCAGTTTTTTGCAATCCCAGTGAAAAACGAAATGTGCAACAACGTGATGTATTCGGCCTGCTCCCGTTAAAGTTAAATACAGCCTTTTCAATTTACACTTCCGACAGAAGATATGTGACAAATGACATAGTAATTTTCTTATTCCTTCATGTTCATAAAACATTGATAATGTGATTTTTACCTTCCCTTTGTTCTCAATTAAATGAAATGTTCCAATACAATTAATGTGTTCTTGCAATTTAGTTTTTCTTTAGAGGTTTCTCTTGCCTCTGATTAACAGCATTTTCTATCCATTCTGAGAACCCCCAACTGCTATTCAGAATGTTTCATTATGCCTGGCAGCTATCAATACAATTGTGAACCAATATCATTTTAATTGTTTCACTAATAACTTGTTTTAAATGATTCAACAGTCATCAGGAAAGATAAGTGCTCTTGTACCCTGCAGGCTTGTAGGGATGATGGTATGAGGCAATGTAACAGAGTGCTGTATCAGAATAATGAAACCTTATGCACAAGATAATGACAAAGCACTTGCATTGCCGTAAAGATAAATGAAAACAGTAGATCTTCTTTTCATTGTAATATAACATCCATTTCTATCTCCCATCTCAATCATTAGACTTTCCAAACAGATTACTACACAAATACACATATGCAACATGTCCCACAATAATAACTGCATGCTCCCATCTATCCAGGCAGATGGTGAGTGGTGGCGTTAACGAGCTTTACAAATGCTCTTGTTAATTAACAAAAATTGTTACTTTCTCATTTGAGGGGGGCTTATAAATTAGACTTAATTACACTAGATAATTGCAACTGCCAGCTACTGTGCAACTCGCTCATGTTCTGTTCTTTCAATGGCAAATCAACAATTGCAACCCTTGCCTATTTGTGTAGATGAATTTAATAAGCAAACAACCCTTTTATGTTAATGGTTTACTGGCATTCATGGGTTCGGCAGGAGAAATGTGCTGGGGGAGGGTTTGCTAATGGCAGCACATAATCATATTAATTAAAATATAACTGCCATTTAAAGATTTGTAGTGTAGAATTAGAGCATGTTGGGAACTGAGAAAATCAAGCTAGAGTGCATATTAGCACCATTACTCTGTGCTCTCTGCACAGCAGTCAGCAACCTCATGTGTCATAAATGTAATTTATTAGTGCTGTTTTCTTTGAAATATGTGTTTTTGGTTCACTCATCAGAATGTAAAAATTTGCAATGTCTGCTTCAGAAGGTTCAAAATAAGTTCGCTTAGAGCTGAGACCCATGATCTGGTTTTAACAATCCCTCAACAATGAATTTTTTTATTACTTGTATAATTTCTTATTGTAAAACCAAGCATTCTGTTATTTGAAGATGGATTCTATGTTTTATTGCAACTGTAAGTCATACTATCACTACAAATTCTATATTATTACACATTTTATAATTCAGTATCATTTTTATACAGCCTTTAATAAATACCACTCCCTTTTTTTTATTTGTCTTTGGAAAAATTAGGGAAAAAATATACCACTTTATATTTGGTCATGTAGAAACGCAGTGTCAAAAAAGCTTTTGAAAGCTTTGGGGTTTTTCTGCTTCCCTGGATTCCCTTATCAATTTACAGGCACATTGTTATCTAAATCAATTCCACTTATGCAGTTTCCTCAAAAACGCTGAGATGTATTTTCTGTGCAGCGTAGTCACTTATTTGCTGGCTTTCCTGGGAATGCAACTTCCCACAAAGTCCCTCTGAGACAAAACGATCCCTGGAATTAGAGGTATGTGAGTGACAGGAGGCAAGAAATTGGAATCATAGTAATTCTGTAATTTCTAGCAGTACAGAGGCAGCATGGCATATTATTTATGCATCTATATGTGTATTCATATGTGTTACAGTATGTTAAACAAATGTTCTCTGTGTGTGTGTGTGTGAAACATCTGTATATCAGTATCTTCAGCAATACATCACAGTTCAAAAGTCTTTAATATATTGTGTCATCAGGGATTATCACATTGTCTTTCCAAACTGCAGAAATCAAAAACAGCTGAAATCCCAAACATGACATGATTTTGTAATTTGTTTTAATATTTGTTTGCTTGTTTTATTTTTCTTTATAATGCAGATCTGAAAAAATGAACCAAAGAGGAAATCCTAGTCCCTCTGGAGCCAAAGACAAAATCCCATCACCTTGTGAAGGGTGCTTTAACTCTCAAGTTAAAGAAATTCTCAGCAAAATGGAAGTGTTATGGTACCCACAGGATTTTCGGCCTTACGGGCTGACAGCACGGAATTGGAAGTGGCACTTCTGTCTCTTATTATTCCAAAAAGAATTGTCACTGGGGAATATTTCAGCATCTAGCAATCAGGGACTTCTGATTCTTCAGCTGTTATGAGAGATATTGCTGTCTTTTCACAGATGACATTAGGTGGAATAATTTCATTTTCAGCACCCTCCCACCCCCAAATATGCACCCTAATATCTGTATCTTATCTGATGTAATTGACATGACTGTAATGGTTGTTTATAAGACTGACTCCAGATCTGACAATATATTCCAATGTTTTGATATTATCACTGCATATTATCATACAGGCATGATGGACAATCACTGACAGATATTTGAGCAATTACAGCATATTTTATTGACAATTCTACACTGTGACTATACATTAATTATAGTAGAGACTATATCAGATCAGCAACAATGATACTATTCAGGGCAAAGCTGAAATAAAATCTTTATAAGCTAATGTACTAAAGTGGAATAGTTATGAGTAAACTGGAGGTCTGCATGTCTTTGTTCTAAGTTAGTCTGTGGTGATGAGCACAAAAGAGATTGCAATTTTTATCTAGTCTGCTACAAATTTCTCTATAAACCAAGGTGTGTTCTACACTGCCTAGTCATCAACAGGGCTCTTGCAAACAATCTTTGCATTATAAGCAAATGAATCTCCATCACTGATTGCTACAGAAGCTATCTGCTGAAAAAAAGAAAGTCTGGGAGTGGATGTGATGCCTCGATAACAGGTGTGTCCCAAAACACATCCACTCTATGTGGAAAGAAAGGATTTGGCTTTTAGCTGACCAGGACTTTATTTCTCTGTGACAGTAATGATCTCCACAGTTTTTGAACTGATGATTTCTATTCCATATGACTGCTTGATAACAAAGAACATGATTCAATGTCTAGTGAATATAATACAGGTGAGACGAATCACAGAAAATCAGAAAAAGCTTTGTAAGATGATAGGATCAGTTCTTAAAGTTTCAGCAAAGAATTTCCTACTATAAGAATTGCAGATAAGCCATCTAATTTTTATTTTCTTTTTATATGCTCTTTTTCCAAAAATAATAACTAGCTGAATTGAGTTTATGTGCAGAAGGTCTTCATTGAGGAATGTCCTTACAGCATTGCAGAGGAGAAAAATATATAACCTGGAGGGGAAAAATCATATCAATACACTCAAATGCACATGGGCTTCTTAGTCATAGTGCCCCTGTAGATGGGTGAATAATCAGCAGAAGAAGCCCCTGAATATCTGGGGCTGAGGCAGTCAGGGAGAAGGGCAATGGGCTGCAAAGCAGCGGACTCTCAGGAGCTCAAGGAAGAGCTCTGTGAGGCAGGGAGCAGGACTGGGAATCCCTGAGGTAGGCAGGGGGAACAGGCTAAGTTTGCAGATCCACCCACCATACAAGCACTCTATGATAGTAATCCCCATCATGGTGGACCCTCCCATATTCGAGATCCTGCTCCTTGACATTAGAATTTGCATGCTGTCCGTAATCCTTGGCCACAAGCCCTGAAGCTTCTGCTACATCATGATGGAGGGTGGTTTATTTCTTTGCCATGCTCAAAGCAGTGTTTTCCTGGCTCTCAAAGGTATGTTTCTCCAATGGCCAGTGATCCTTATAGACCTTGGGCCCTCTGTATTCAGCCTGCCCATATTTCCAAGGCCTTTGCTATTATCTCATATGTCAACAGCACCAGACACCTGGTACCAAACTCTGATTCACACAGCATATTCTCATAAACAGCTGATAACAAGCCTACTAGGCCAGGAGTAGGGTGTTCCATTGTTAGCACAAGGTAAATTCAGCACAAGGTCTGTGGTCCATTACTGGCAATAATAACATAGCTTTTACTGGGTCACAGGAGAAGAAATGTATGGATTTTTTGTTTGTTTTTTGTTTGTTTGTTTGGTTTTTGTTTGGTTGGGTTTTTTTTTTTTGTTTTTTGTTTGTTTGTTTTTGTTTTTTGTCCCCAGAAATTAACAAAGACACTAGCTGGAAAATTTACTCATTCTGGAAAAAAACAAAACTCCTAGAGGCTGAATACTCTTTAACTGATGAGTTGTACAACACTGGAATTCTGTAATTCAAGACGAGAGAGGCAGTTGTGCTTTCTTTCTTTCCATGTGTTTTTTGTCAGTTTTCATACTATTGAGGCACAAAATTATTTGGTCAGCTTGGTTAATTTTTCTCGTCTAATCATCAGTGAAATCTGATTATATAAAGATGTGTTACTGCATGCCTTTATGAAGCTAAATGCCAGGCCAGTGACATGGGAAGATGGACTTCAAAAGGCCAGCATTCCCAATTGTGTCATTTTCTTCTACAATGAGTGTTATTAGAAATAGGGAGGCACAGTTTTTCAGAAGAGAAGACATAAATCCATTATCATGGCATTCATTCTAAGTAAAAACAGCCTTCTTCTTCTGTTACCACTTTTTCCCTCACTAGACAGACAGCACAGCTGGTTCAATAAACTTGCTGCTTCCTGGAACTCTTCTGGTCAGTACCATGTACCTACCTCTGCAATCTGGATACTGAAACAATAGCAGCCAGAGCCACATCCTGCATATAAACAAACAGTCCAGAAAACTCCTCTTTTATGATTTCAGATCAGTGCTGTTCAGAGTTTCAGGCATGGATAAGCAGTTTCTTCCTCACAGTAGTGAGATTCCACCTGACTGGGAGAAGTGACCCATAGAACCCTAGAATCATAGACCAGCCAAGGTTGGAAGGGACCTTGAGAGATTATCTAGTCCCTTTACAGGCATGTCTTGAAAATCTCCAGTATGAAGACTCTTCCATATCCTTGGGCAAGTTATTCCAATGAATGATCTTTTTCACTGTAAAATATTTCTTTTTTATATTGAGATAAAACCTCTCCCTGTGCTATTTTTCTTCATGTGACTTCTTGTGAAGAGAGAGACTCTGTCCTCTTTTTCTCTCCTTTAAATCCATCAGAATATTATGATGAGTTATGTCCTGAGCTTTCTCTTCTCCAGGGTGCAATGTCCTACTCCTTCAGTCTTTTCTCTTTCACCATCATTGTGGCCCTCCTTTGGACCCTTTCTTTGTCTGCATCTTTCCTGCATTTCTTGCGTGGATACCAGCCTGATAAGTGGTGAGGAGACTGGAATGATCATATTTCTATCTCTCCCAGTAATGTCCCAGTGAATCAGCCTAGGGTCTGATTCTACTATGTTGCTACAGTGCTGCACCACTGACTTATGTTCAGCTTGTTGTCGTCCACCAGGACTCCCAGGTCGCTTTCAGCAGAGTTTTTCCCCAGCCACATAGGGCTTAACCTGTATCGGGCTTTTTGGGTATTCCATTCCAGGTGTGGGGCTTGGAGCTTATCTTTCTTGAACTTGATGCTAGTTTTGCTTGCCCTTCCTTCCAGCTCGTCCAGGTCTATCTGTAAGAGGGTTCTCCCTTGTGATGTGTTCAACTTATCAGCCAGTTTGGTGCCAGCAAAGCTGATAAGATTTAAATGCAATCATCTGGGTCATCTATGAAGATTTTGAACTCCTTGGGGCCCAGTATCAATCCTTGGAGCACCCCACTTATGACAGTCTGTCAGTCTGAGTGAAAACCATTGAATACCACTCTCTACATGCGACCTGTTTGATAATTTTCCATGCATCCTTTAGACCACTCATCCAACCTGTATCTTGCCAGTTTGTCCAGGAGGAAGCTGTGGGAAACAGTGTTGAAGACTTTGATGAATTCTAGGTAACAAACATCCACTGCTCTCTCCATGTCTACAGAAGATGTTATTTTGTTGTAGAAAGTGATTGGGTTAGTTTAAATTATTTGCTCTTGATAAATCTGAATTGATTATGCTTTAGCTAATCTCTCTAAGGTAATCCTTTGCACCATCTTGCAGAAAAACCTCAGGTAACAACCACCACTACCTTCCATGACAGTTGGAATTTAATCTAGAATAGGCTTTTTGTTGGTTAGTTTTGACTTTCTAATTCTCTCATAAAATGCTAAGGAAATAAGACCTCTTTTTTTTTCTTCTTCTTTTTTTTTTTTTTTTTTAATTTAAAGTCAGTGAGTACCAGAAAATAACTTCAGATTTGCAAGTATAGTTTTTCCTTTCTACTTGTTTCTCATTTGGAGAGGTGGACTCTTACTTTGACTGCCTGTCATGCAAAGACCTTAGCATTGTTCTGTCCAATAACAATTGTAAAAAGCTTCCACTAAAGAAACCAAAACCCAGTTATCCACTCCATGAATTAACAGCAAAAAATAACACAGAAATCTTTTATTCAACAGATACCCAGACAGAAAAGGTTTCCTAGACAACATTACAACGATTTTGGTAGTTATATTGGCAACATTCCGAAAGATCATCTTGGAATAATCAAATGTCGCCAAGACAGCAAGAACAACACCTTACATAATTTCCCTAAATCCTTCCTCAGCTATAGGTCTTGTGCAGATGATTTCCAGACAAGCGCATGTAACTGGACAAAGAAAACAGTAAATATGAATATGAATATATAGTAAAAAGTATATTAAGGTTAAGCTATTGTTTCTTCCAGCCAACAGAAAAGCAAATCCACAAACAAAAAATTGGATTGCTAGTAAAGACTTTTGCTAAGCGGCTAATTAATACCACTAAATTGAAAAGCATACTCAGTGTAAAGGAGAATTCATGGGGATGGAAGCAATATTATGCAAAAAATATTTAACTTATGTAACTGTATACATATATGTAATGCCTAACAATCACTTTTCTGCAGGCCAAAAAAATTTTCTTCTGCTCATAATTGATGAAATTTGAGAATTAAATCTTGAACAAAGGTTTCTTGTAACTGCATATTTTTTCCAGATAGCTGTGTGAATAGTTATGCTATGGTTATTGCAGTTAAAAGCCTTCCTCCTATATGAGATTTCCTTGAAGTTTGACAAATTGAAGAGTTTGGTGGAGCTTTATTTTTAGTTAAATAAAAAATCTTTGTTTTTTCTTAAAAAAATTTTGCTTTATGTTCCTTTTATCAAGAATAAAACATTGCTATATTGACAAAAGTGAGTTTCTAAAAGTCAAAATAGATGCAGTTGCACATTATTACTCGCTTATAGGCACTCACTGTAATAATCAAGAAATTATGTAGCATACATAATGAATAAGTAAATGCCAGGACTGAGTATGCTTTCTACCCCTTTGTCCAATACAGCCTATTGTATATTTTTCTTCCTCCTTTCTCACAAATCATGTTGTGACTGAATCTGGCAGAGGAATAGCAGTGCTAATATTATCTGCAGACATCTTCAGTTGTCTTTTTCCCTCTTACCCTATGGTGCATCTCCAAGATCTGTCAATATCAAATAGGTGAAGGCAGCCACTGGTGCAGTGGGTTTTGGTTGCCCAGGTTACAGACTTTGCTCTTAAATGTGTGCATCTCATTTTAGAGCCCTAATTATTGCAAAACATATTTGTAAATATGCATAGGTCAGCTCTTGATTTGTATAGAGTATATGGCTGCTACACAGAGTTCAGCTGGTGATCATACTATGTACGCAGTTGTAATGACTTTGGGTTTGAACACCCCTCTCCACATCCCCAGTCCCACTAAACTACTGAAAAGTGATTTCTATTTAGGTCATGCATTGCCCACCACTCTCATAAGTCAGAAATTTAAATGAAGCTTTCACATAAATTAGCAAACTACTGTACCTCCCAAGTTGTCCATATTTACTTCCAAGAGAAGGCATCTAGAGAAAAGAGTATAAAGCGGATATGATGCCCAGAAGTACTCTGTCCTGAGTTTGGTGCTTATATGGAGTTAAAACAAGCAGCTGGAGAACATCTCAAGCATTCCCATCTGCACAGTGTAAATGCAAGGCAATATTTATGCTTGTGAATTATTTTGGTAAGTTTTAGCTGTCTTTTAATGAAAACCTACTGAAATCACCCACTAAAGAAATGTGATTAGTGTTTTAGAAGTCTTTTTCTCTGGGACACCCCAGTGTCTAGCACCTCTGTTAACAAATGGCATATGACATAGTGAATGGTTCCTTCAAATTTCCTATTCTTTCACAGTGCATCAACATCTATCAGCAACGTGAACTGAGTGAAACAGAGTAGCTGTATATCTATGACTTACCCATGGTGCTCTGATGAAATGCTTCGAAAGTTTTCTCAAAGGAATTTCATCATAGCCTTTAGTTTCCTGGCATTTTGCCCATTGTACCATTGAGTACTGCAGAAAATTAAAATCAAAGCTAAAAGCTGGCATTGTGACTAAAAGTTTTAGATTAAGTGAAAGATGCTGTTAAGCTGTTTATATCACTTAAATGGTGGTTTATTTCTTTGTAGAGGGCCACAGAGAATAAACCAGAATTCCCCTTTAATTGACGTCAGTGAACGCAAATTGCATCAGGGCTGGCTAAGGTATGAAATGTCCTTGTCATAAAATTATAGTGATAAGATTGAATGGAAAATCCTATTTTCCAAAAACAGCTAAATCAGAGTTAAATTATGAAATCATAAATACTTTCTATTTTATGTTATTTATGCTTGCTATGAACAGCAACTAAAATTATGTGGATAAGAGTAATTCAATGAAGGGAAAAACTGATCTACTTTCTTATGACATCTGTAATATTCATCAGCTGTTAAAGCTTTCTGTTCACTGCAGAACCATCTACTATCTATAGCCAAAAAATATGAAGTAATTAGGAAGAAACAAAATAAATTATAGAGCTTTTAAAAATACAGTTTTGTACTTTGTTAATCATCAAACCATTTGAAAGAACTTTTTTATTTAAAAAAAGAGCACATTTTCAATCACTGAATTACAAATATTTTTGGCATTTCTTTTCATTCACCTCTTCCATAATCTAATAGGTATCTTACAAAAAAAGAAGTATGCTATTTTTTTATTTTCTCCAATCATTTCCTCTTCACATTTTGGTTTTCTAATGTTAGTACTTCTTGAAAGCTCTGATCTAAAGAAAAGATTTAAAGGACCAGAATTTCAGCAAGGAAAAAAAATGGAAATTAACAAAACAAACATCTATGAAGATCTGCATCTAAAGAATGAACAGAAGATATACTGAATATTTTTAATGTCTCTGTCTCATTGCACAAGAAAAAGGGAACATTCAGGGATACTGAAAGGCAGCAAATTCAAAATTGACATAGGGAAATATTTTCTTAAATTATGCATACAACACATTCTTGAGCACAAATTTAAAGTGAGACTCGATTTTATACAGATGATAAACCAGTTATAACAATGAATACGTTTTTTTTAAAAAACAAAACCTTAAAGATAATGATTTGAAAAAAGTTCTGTATTTTAGACATCTCCCCGAAGACAAGTTCTTTTCACTTTCCTCAGAAGCATCTAAGACTGCTGTTAGGCAGAAAGCTACACTGGATGAACTCTAGTACTACCCAAAACATTCTTGCAAGTGATTCTACAAAACAGAAAACCATTTCCCTTCAACTTCAATTACCTTAGTTGTTGCTACAAATTAGAAACTTCATGTAAGATATCATATGGCTTCTTAGTGTGAACATTCATGAACACACAAACATATTTTAGTTCATTTCTGCTCTGAAGTACTGAAAATGAATAACTCCTACATATATGCTTTGCATTATGGAATGCTATCCCACATCCTGTTCGCACTTACTGATGAGGAAGACTCACAATTGTCACACTAATATGAAAAATTTTCATCACTCATTCTAAGGCATAAAGTGGAAAGGAGTTTGGTGACCAACTTAATGTAGCGTAATCTATTGAAGGACATCAGAGTAAAAATATTTATGACCAAACCAAGCCTAGAACATCTGTAGACTGTGGTGTAGTTTCTTAGAATAATTTCTTTAGATTGGAGATATAAACCAGATCAAAAACTGTTGATGGTTCAGAAGAGTCAAATCTATAAGCAATGGAGCACTGACATCTCTGATCACAGAAGAAAGGACTGGGTCATATGATCTTAAACTTTTCTACCTACTTGTTTTAGTTTTAATTTTTTTTCCCAAAAAATTTGGATTTGGCACAACATTTTTTTAAATTTCATAACAAATTTTGTACATAGGCAAATAAAACCCCGAAAATAACTCCCCCTGTGAAATGTTAGCCAATCAAACTGTCCACAGAATGAATTGCCTTGCATACATTTTATCAGATAACACTAATGTTAACACAACCCTTCAGTTACATCTCTAAAACTGAATAATTTCTTAGTGCATTCCACTTCATAAAGGGCTTGCTACTTTTGTGTCAAGGGAAGTCTGGAGGTAACAAACAATCAGCCCAAACACTTAACATTATTGATAATATTGAAAATATTTATATTTTTAGGCAAAAAATATTAGAAAGCACAGATCTATTAAGTATTTTTGTATTTTTCATTAAGAATTAATTTTTTTAAAAATTACATTTAGAGCTTTTCTTATTTACTGCTCTTGTTTATGCTGTTTGTTGTTTAGGCACCAGACAGAACTAATGATAATGGCCAAGTCAAATAATTTGAGATGTGAAAGTCTAGTGAAGGCAGATGCCAGGTGGAGACCTTGGCTTCTACAATATCTCACAGGAAGAATACCAGAGTGCAACTATAGCTAGTAGATATCTACCTCAACCAAAGGGCAAAATGATTGGATTTGAAAAAAAAAAAAAAAAAAAAGAGTTATCCCTTCAAGCACAAAATCCCCAGACATACCGAGCAATTAAAAGCTGCAAATTTAGGTGTCTTGGCAGACATAACTTTAACAAATGAATTTACATTTGGGATTACACAACCACATAGTATGCTTTTATGGAAACATACTAGTTAACATAACAGCTGCCACATCACATGGGGTTTATGTTTTAAAGGGACCCTTCTAAAATAACTTAAATTAGAAGTATGCCCAAGAATATTTGGTATATAAACTCACCCATATTCTCATTACATTTTAAAATGTATTTTGCTATAGTTATGCCCTGATTTCCTTTGACTTTAAATTAATTCTTGTAAAATCAATGAAGGTTAAGTCTTGGCTTTGGGATCAGGGCCAAAGGACACTGATGAACATATTAAAACAGAACAAGATGCTACAGAAACAATTGGAAATAAGACAAAGCCTAAGGAGCCTAGTGAGAAGATAGTTCTTTGAGCTGGACAAAAGAAATATATGTGGATGCTTTGGAAACAGGCCCCAGTTCATAATGATGTTGATGACTGTAAGGAAATTATTTGATGGCATCTTTTTCTTTTCATGTATGTGTAATTTTTCGTGAGATTACACTTGGCTGAAGAAACTGAAGAGTTCTAAGACACTTCATCACTGCACATTCCTGGCCACGTTTAGATTTCTTAAGAACCAGCACATTTCCATTCCCTTCCATGTCTTAAATTTTGCCAGATTTCATGAAAGAAGAAGAAATTAAAGTCTGATGGAAAATTCTTTAGTAGTGCAATAAATTCTGTGCTTCTAAATTAAATGAAAATACCCAGCTAATTAAAGGCCCCACAGATTTCCTTATGTGTCAAAACATACCCTATGATGTTGGCATTGCTTAGGATAATTGAAAGAAATTTGAGAGATGAAATATATTCTTTGGTAAATTATTCGTTTACTTAAAAATTCATCTTTAGAAGAGCCAAAACTGTTCATGATTTTTACACAGATTGAAAGACCTATTTTAGATAAGACAACACTGACAAAATATTTCAGAAATGATGAAACAGTTGCTTACAACATGTTTAGAACATTGAATTTTCTGACGCTTGTTTCTGAACTGGTTTAAGGACTTGGCTTCATTTATTCTCATCTCTGTTTCTTCTCTCCTTCTTTTATGACTTCAGCACTGTAGTGGCTTAAACCATAACCAAATTTAAATGTTTCATCTGCCTCTGAGGACCTAAAAATACGACGTTTGCTGCTTTCTCACAGATTTGCTTATTTCTCAGTGTTTGCTTATCTTCTCCAGTAGAGCGTGTCTGTTTTCAAGGAAGGTTATTTTTTGTACTACTTGTTGATATTAGTCCATCTTGAATGATTTACCTGACTACTGACTGACCCCTCCAGTAAGTGCATATAAGCCAGGAAACATATTCAAATTCACAGTTAAAATTTAAATTAAAGACTTAACATCTTGGGCATGAATATCAGGCAATACTTCTGTGCTTTGAGCCATTTGTTTCCCTGACATTTTAAAATACTGCCCAGAAATAGGACATTAATTTCTGGGTTTATCCATCTGTTAGGAAAATACATTTCAGATTCTCTCATTCCAGTCTGTTTCTCAAGTCAAAAACTCAAGTCTTACCAAGAATTTCACAAAAGTTATGAAATGGCAAGAAGATAAATGCAATATATCCTTTATGAATTTCTTCCCAACAGGTTGCACATTGTGCCAGAAACAGAATTCCCCAAAAACCTTGAGTCAACAGAATAAGAAATAACCACTACATAGGACTGAAAAGTAGAGAGCAAAACTGTAAAAGATGAGAAGAAAACTGATTACATATGATGTCAAAGTACATGTATTTATGTGACACAGATCTCTATATTACCCCATATCTGTTTCTTTAAACACAAAAAACATTTCTCACTCCCTTGCTTTTGTAGCATGTGGCCTCAGCTTCCATTGTTTTATATATATTTGTATTTATATCATACTGTGAAAGACTGTGGATTTTTAAAATTTTTAAAATAGTTTTAGGATTTCAGCATATGAGCTTCACTGATTATAGTTTTGAATATTAGCAATGTTTTTATTTATACATTCTCTTACTAATAATGTCTTTCTGCTGCGACTGAAGTACATTTTGCTACAGCAGCATGAAATTTCATTTACTCCCAAGAATCCTATCCACTCATTAACAGGAATATATCCTTAGGTCACATCAATGTACTTCTTACTATAATTTGCAGACAGACAAGTGTCTTTTTACTTCTCCATCTTCCTTTACAGCAATTGTAGTCTCACAGTGTCTGGAATTATTATAACAGATAGACATTTTAAATCCTTTTTCCTTTCTTTCAACTCAGACTTTTTTATGTGCATCTATTCTCCCTCTCTTTTTTTTTTTTTTTTTTTTTGTTTTTTTTTTGTTTTTTTGTTTTTAATTGTACATGGCTGGTTTTAAAGTGGGTAATCATTTCTCACTGTGGTGCCTCTAACTACTTTAGAAGGCTTTCTCTAATTCCTTTAATACTCAGAGAATCACAAACACTGCAGGATCCACTAAGGTTTTAACAGTACAGTGAATCTACTTACAGAAACAGCTCAGAAACAATATATTTTCTGTGCACCAAATAAAAATATGCATACCACTCCACTATCCCTGAATTTGAGAGCTGTTTCTGATTACTGATTGAAAATTCCCTCTGTTCTTCATTAAAGACTGAGATTCTTTTAAAATGCTTATTTACGGTGGCAGTCCTAAGGGGCAAGCTATGTATTTAACTGCCTACAGCTTCAAATCTCTTTCAACATGAGGCCAAGTCTGTGTTAGGTAACTTGTTGGGTGAGTGGTGCCACATTCCTGCTCTGCCTATGGGATAAAGTAGCCGTGGCACAACATGGCTCATTTGTTCCTAGACTATCATTAGCATTAATGAGCTTTGCATGTATACTTCAAGGAGAGGAGAGGCAAATCATAGCTTCTTAGGCTTAATGTTTTCAGGGGTCCTCTCTGTGGCTGAAGTTCATTCTTTTTGAGCCAAATCTTGCATGCCTATGAAAAGCTTGAGTAAACAGGCTATGTGCAGGGGCTTTGTGATGGACTGAGAGCTGGAATACACACACACACACACACACACACACACACACACTCCAGACTCAAATATGTCACTGCTGCTTATGTGAGGCAGCAGCAGTTCCCTCCTGTGGTGGGGGTATCCATTAATTTTTTCCTTGACCTTGTCCCTTTGTCAAACTCAGCCCTCCCTCTTGCAAACCCTATAAATCTGCTGTGAAGACATATGCCATCAAGCAGGCTGAATGAGCAGCAGGGATCCCCTTTCATGACCTTTCCTTTGCATGACTTCTCTGTCCCCAACTAGCTGAACCATTGTATTCAGAACCCTCTGCCCTCACAGGGAAGGGCGTGATTGTTTTGGAAGGAAAAAGCAAAAACCAATGCATAAATAAGAGACATTCACACAGAAGGCTATCTAATAAACTGTTAGGTGAAAATATAAAATACCAGGGCATAATACGGGAAGTAACTGAGATTTTTTGTTCATAGCGTGATTTTCAAAAAGCACAAAGTTAGAAACAGAGCTCACACACTGCATTTTGTCCTGCCACTCCATTTTACCTTTATGTGTTCTTTTTTTTTTTTTTTTTTTTTGCACTGGAAACAGGAAAAAAAACACTTTTAAGTATCATTAGCAGAGGCGAGCACGGGAGGTGTTAATAAACATAAAGCTCAATTTAGGACTTCAAATTACTGACTAGGTCTCTGCCCAAAGGGTAATTCAGAACCTTCTCAGACTGAAAATATGTATGCAACATGCAGTATGGCCACTTACGTATCCATATCAAGGTGCCATTTTCTAAGTGGCATAGTCTCAACTGCTCCTTTTTCTTTGAAATCTTGGTAGGTGCAAACAGCTGTACATCTGCAAATGCAGCATGGCAATACAGGCTGGACTGTGGTTTTTCCTGTGAATCTGTAATATAAGTGCTATCTTTTCTCGATTTACATAAAATTTAAAAAAATATTTTGCCACCTATAATTGGAATTACATGAGGTTGAAAATATCTTGCAATTTAAAGCAAGCTACTTGTGATAGGCAAGGAAACAGGTGTTTGACTGAACTCTTTGAGGAATGTACATAGAAATAAATGGAAAAAACACAGGGAATAAATTCAACATCTGGCAGGCCTTTCTCACTTTATGGAAGACAGAATTATAGGTAAATTCAAGTGTCTCCACATTGCCTAGGCACCCTCAATATTTAGCAAATTATTTTGAAATTGCCACTACAGAACACACCTGCTCAGTTTAGCACAGCTATTTGGAAGTGGTGAGTGAGACACCAAGCTTCAAATTTTTGTTTGGTCTCATTTAGGCTAAGCACTTGTTTACAAATCTCTGTTAGGTCTAGTATGAGCCCTCTCTGTCCAGTAGCAGAATGGACCACTGGAGGACTCACTTGTATTAATAATTAAGCATATGCTGCATCAAGGATGTTGGAAAGAGTCTCTTTCATCTTTGTCCTAACAACCAAGCTACACATTCAGAGTGTCTGTCATTTTCAAGTTCCTTCTGCAGTACATTTTCCAGTTTGTAAAAGCAATTCAATGAGGCATAGAAAAACCACCTTCTCAGCCTGGGGCACTTAAAAGGGTTAACAAAAGAGTCATGTCCAAGCTGTATTCAGAATATTACAGAATAAAAAATTAAGCTTAGCTTCCCCAAACCCTGTGTGAATATCCACCAGTGGACCACTGTCTCCCTAGCTTTGTGCATACATTCAATCAGAGACCCAGAAAACCCTTCAAAATACAACAATATTTGGATCAAGCACTTCTTTGCCAAAGCGACAACTTTGACAATTAAGTGTATTCACTGGAGAAAAAATATCATGTTGACAAAAAAATCTTGATCGCCCTAACTGAAAACTCTGGCCTGGGCTGTGAATCTCTCCTTTGGTATGCAATTATAATGGGTAGCAGTCAACACAAAATCTAAACCAAAACCAAAACCACTCTGCATCTTCTCAAGTTCTGCTGCTTGAATTAAATTACTAGAGTCTGCTGTAAAACAATAATGATTTCTACTGTCAGAAACAATGTTTCAAACAGATGTGAACCACACAAAGCATATGTGAAAAACGTGTGATCTGCACACTAAGGTCACAGAAGCCATTTAGACACCACATGTGAAATATGTGAAACACATGTGGAGGCATGATGGAAATTCACATTTAGTTTGTCCTTTGGCAAGTACCAAGATCATAGGCTAAAAGAACTAAATCTCTCTGAGGCAAACTTTGTGCCTGTGAAACTTTCAATCTTTATAAAAGATTAACTTTCTAAGAAATTCCCACAGGGCAGGCTTCTTAACCCCTCAAATTATCCATTGCTAATGCTGCCTGATACGTCCTTAGTGATGGAATACTCTTGTTCCCCTCTTTCTTAATACCTACTAAAGCAAAAGGTTAACAGCTCTCTGCCATCTGCTGTTGAAGAGCTAATCCTTGGGTGGTAATGCTGTCCTCACCCAGTGGGTTTGCCTCGCTTTATCCAAGCATGTGGCAGTGTAGCACAGGGCACCAAGCAAGAGAAAAATCTTGTTGGAGGGAGCCTGAGGTGTTGCAAGTTGCCCACAGATTATGTTTAGTTGATGGTGATACTAATGCTGAGGATTTGGCTCAGGGTGCCACTCATCTCACCTAAATTCATGCTCAAAACTCTTATTTCTAAGCCAGCTGTACAGACCCTCCTGTCAATGTAGAGATACTCCTTCCCTAACCCCATTACTATAGGATGAATGAACTTCTAGATGGTCAAAATCAGAGGGCACATTGGATGTACCCTGGGCAGGAAGAACCCCAGTCCATGAGTCAACACCACCCATCTTGTCTACAGAAGCTCAAAGAGACCCAGGCTTTGTTTCAAAGCAGAAATCTCAGCAGTGGGCAAGTGTCCCCATTGTGCAGGATCTACTCACAGCATCTTCAAAAGGAGTCTCTGATACACCCTGTCCCTGCAGCAGGGAGGATCCTGCCAATGGGCTCAGAGCAATCAGGCCCCAAGGAGAGCCCTGCATGGAGTAATGCTTGGCTTTTCATACTCATTTTCTCTCCTCTATGTCCCTAGAAATCCTGTACTGTGGGAAATTGAAAGGTCTCCACCCTCCTCATCTTCTCAGCCACTTTTTCATCGCCTCAGCTGCACCACATGTGAGCTTGATAAAGTCAGAATTCATGTGGCTGAGAAAAGCTATCTCTGTGTTGCAACTCCTCTTTATGTAATGACCCCAGTGGAATGATTCACGAGAATAAAGGTTTTTACATGGGAAAAAGTGTAACAGATTCTGGACCATTTCTTTCATTGCCACTTTTCAAATGAATCGCAAAAGTAACTCTAATGGTAAAATGGGGATAACATACCCAGTCCTGTTCTAACTAAGACAATGGCAAGCTCCCCTTTGATTTTAAAACAAGAAAGATAAAACACTTAATAGAAAAATACAACATATTAACAAAGAATTTAAATTTAAGGATAGCATTGTTTTCATATAGATTCACATGCACCCCCTGTCTCAGTTGCACATATTATGATGCTATACTTTAGGAAAAAATTGTTTATGAAATATTCATGGCAAAATAAATAACATCCATAAAAAATCAATTATGAAGTCAAATTGATTTTTATAATTTTTAATACACATATCCGAGGTGCAGAGTGAAAAAATAACTAAGCCCTTAGCAGACTATTATAAGCTAGATAAGGATTTACAATACAAAATGCAGCAACCATAATGCTTGAAGGATGATGTCATATCTTAATTATGTTAGCATTTAGTGGATATACATCAGCTCCACATCTTCAGATATTCAGAATTTACTGTGCCCTTTCTTTGACCTGAGGGTTTTGGGTTTTTTTTTTTAGGCAACTGAAGTAGGAAGAACATATTCAAAGCAGATTTTCTTTCAATATTCACAAAATGACCTCAGACAACAGGGGTTCAAGTGAACTTTGGTTTTGGCTATTTTTCCATCTCTGCTGCTTGCTAAGAGTTTAGAATCACAAGGGGTTCATGATTCTCAGCTCCTTTCAAGTATCTGCTCCTATACCATGAAAAGCCACACTGACATTGTTTTCTGTCAGTCTTGAGAGTGCTGAACATGTCAAAAATTGAAGGACTGAAAACTGAATATATTTTGGTCCTAGCTTTGCTATAACTCTGCAGGACCATTTGAAGATTAAAGAGTGTGGCACATACAGAAATATAGGTTTTCTGGTTTTTAGAAACAAGCTCACTCCAACATTCCTGTATCAGTCAATGAATGTACATGAGCACTTCCCAAAATGCAGCCACTAGAAAACCAGTCTTTTCTTTGTAAAGAAGGATTTTACATATTTAGTCAATTTTTCCATACATAAAAAAGATGCACTCTGTAAGATCACATCATATTTAAAACTTTTTTATTTCTTTTGAATAGGACTATTGGGGGAACAAGCATAGGAAGGACTCTTGCAACAATCATCAATATCTGCTCTTAGCTTTTATTTTTTAGGAGCTTGGCTACAAGCCCATAGAATTAGTCAAATTTTGTGTTCAAGGAGATTAATGAAGCTTGGAAAAGGAGCAAATGTGTCTGAACCTCTTCCAGCAATTATATTTTTTGATTTTTGTTTAATAGAGACAGCTTTTCTTTCAGAAAGGCTACAAAATGACATATATGAAATGGAATTACAGTAATTCATTGTTCTAAGACTGCTTTTCCCAAAGCACTATCATGACTTGTCTATCAGACACATTCTTTGCCTTAAGATGCAAAGACACTTAACATACATACCCAGTATAACTGCAGAAACCATGCCTTTTTATTCCTGTGAGTCCTAGCATCCCTTCCCTGGGATTAGCCCCAGAAGAGTTTTCCCACAGCAAATCTCCACTGCATTCTATTGCAAGGATTTGCACCCACCATCCACAGAAGAGAAAGAAAAACCAGGGCAGGAGGGGAAGGATTGTGTGGTTTGTGCAGTTCTGACCTCAAATATCATATGTGCCATGAGATGGTGGAAGGTCAGAGGTGGGTTTCTTGGCACTCTGGCTCTCCACATGCCCCACACTCCATCCACTTCCCATTATATTTAGCTGGGCAATAGCATATGCTTTGAATCCTTGTCACCCATTCCACTAGTCAGTAGTGCTGCATAGATGTGGAAAAGAAAAATATGCATATAAAACAAATAGAGGTGAAGAAAGAGAGGGGAAAAAATTATATCTATGTAGCAATTCTTTATACCCACTCTACAGACCCACCTCTGAGCTTGGATCTGAGAGGCAAGAGTGCAAATAAATGTGCTTCCATTTTCCTTTTTTTATTTTTTTTAACCACACTGTGTTCCAAATGCAATTTTAATAAGGGTACTCTCCCTATATTTCTAAATAGCTTTGTTTTGTATCCATAGAGAGGGGGGAAGGGAGGGGGGTGGAAACCTGAAAAAAAGACTCCAAAGTGATTAACTCTGAGATAATGAAGTCCAGTTTTCTATGAAGCACACGTCACGGAGTGAATTGCTGCTTGCTTTGATTTGTGCTTGAAATGTGAGACACACTGATTCCCAGATGGCTGTTTCATTGTGCAGAAAAGCAGAGAACACATACATTTCAGTTAACTTGCATATCTTTTCATTTATTCATATAATTGTGATATATATTCCATATTCTAGAATGAACCAGATGGTGAAGGGAAGGCTCACAGTGCAGCAGCATTCCCATTCAATAACCTTGGCTGTCTGCACCAAACTCTTTACTGTGCCAGGTGTTAACATTTGGCTGCTAAAATTTTGCTTTCTGGAACACGCTGGGTGAAAGAATTCACAATCTCACATATTCCCTTCTTGATATGCATAGTAAATGCCCTGTCATGCTAATAAGAGTTGCAGGTACACATCAAGGGTGAAATGTGCACTCCCTAATAGAAGCCATATCTGATGTTACCATGATAAGATTTCACCATGACACGTTAAAAAGCATTTCTAATAAATAAAGCTTTGCGTAGGAAAGATTGCAAGTTACATTTTCAGAAAAGTTCATGGGAATTCAGCCTGCACTCCTGTTTAACAATAACGGGAGTGGTGTGTGTAATTCCACCCACAGAGCCGGATTAACTAAAAGGATTTATTTTCAAGCAGTGAAACTGCTAAATTCTGGTACCAGCAGCAGAACTGTCTGCCAGTATCCTGTAAGCCTTTATTTCCCTAAGGCCCATAGCATATGACATGTTTGGATGATGTTTAAACTATCCCCTTGTGTATGTTCATCTTATGTATTTTTATTATTCTTTTAATTATCTGCATATATATATTAATTCCAGAAAGTACAAACAGGCTTCACTGTCATTTCTCCACCACACTTTATATTATAACATCACTCACGAATGCTAGTTACAAGTTTCCAGGCAGACATGCGGTTGATCTAAATTTGCGGGACAACAAAATTCAGATATCTGCTTTCAATTTGTGTGCATGTTTTGCTCTGTTATTTTCTTTTTATGGTAGTATTAATTGTTACCAGAAGTCTGTATGAAATGACTGAGGATTCAAATGCTGGAATGCAGACATCAGAAATGGCTCTTTCACTTGCTGTTAAGTGAAATGTGTTCAGTTAGTTTATTATTTAACTTGAGTATAACAGCTAGAGATCTGAGTTTTGGACATCTAAGAAGAGCCAAGAGTCTTGTCTGACTCGAATGCCCAATACTTACATAGTCACTTAATTGCTTGGAACTACATATAAAAGTATAATTTCCAGAAGTACAGTCTTTGGAGAATTAGTTGGGTTTTTTGGTTTTTTTTTTAATCACTGTGCCCAGATTAGTGAGGGCTAAACACTGTATTAACAGAAAGAATGAGTGGTTTTATCCACTTGGCTGGATATCAAAATGGAACTGTTCCATAAATGGTCTGATCTAGTACCCGCTGAAGGCAGTAAGAGTCTTTCCATTGAGTTCAGTGGGCACTGGTTTAATTACTAATTGCTGTATTGCAACACCAAAGGGATGAGTAATTCCAAGTGCTGATTACCCATCACTGTACAACTGTCTCTGCAGAATCAGTGGAGGGAGTCAGGTCTACCTCCAGGCAGGCGCCTGAAAGGCAACACTTTTTGAAGTGTGCTAATCTATGAATGATCTAAAAAGTAGATGGTAATTATGCAGTGGTGCAGGTATAGGAAAATTTATACAAAAACATTTAAACATAAGGAAAATTTTATCCCAAAATCTCTGCTTCTCTGCTGCTGCTGTCTGCTGCTGTCCCTCACCCCAGAAAGGCACAGGTTATCTAAGGATTTAATTGTAAGCAATTTTAAAAAGGTGTAGGTTATCCAATGTATTGATTATATAGTCCAAAATTCTCACTGCCCCATGGAATATGCACCTAAATCTCCCTTGGAGGTAATTTTAGGAAACCTGATGAAGGCCTGGGGCTGCAAGAGCCAAGGAAGGGTTGTGGCCAGTATTTCAGGAAGCAGCCTTGTAATCTCAATCTGTCACTGAGGATCCTTGGGTAGATCCCAATCAGGTGTAGGGAGCCCAAAGCTAGGACAACACAGCAGCTTTTTTTGTGCTTCATCTTTTTTGCCTGTTTGGATTACACACCCGAACCTCTTCCCTCTTTTAAGGTGTATTAATTGGTAAGAGCTCACAACAGGATCTAAGCATCAAGATTTATCATTGCAGTGTGTCATAAATTAGCTTCTGTACTGAAATTGTTTGTCTCCCAGGGAAGGAAATATAATATGTGACTGAAGTCACTTAATGTTACATCAGAACAGGTAGGAGTCTATGTTGCCTGTATAATCACAGCAGAGGGCTTGTTCTGAATCATACAAGTACTTAAATCATACAGGTCTTAAATCCTACCTCTCTCCATTGACACTGAGGGCAGCTAAAGTACAGACAACACAAATGTCTAATATTAGGTGTTACAAATATCTCCTTCCAAATATTATCCATCAATTGCACCACTCCAGAAACACTGTCAGTCGCTGGCCATTTTGCTATTGTGGCCTAGGAGTCAAAGTCATACTGCTCTTACTTGTGAAAATGACTTGGAAATGCAAGTATCCAATATGCAGGATGCATTTTTGTGCTTTACGACTCTAGATAATGAAGGCAGGATGCAAATTTTGTCTGTGTGCCCTCCTGATCTGATTCAGAGTGAATGGGAATACTGCCATGCCAGGGAACCAGTTAATGACAGCTTACACAGCTGCACAGAAAACTTTGGTTTTAGAAGGAATATAGATTTCCCCTTTTGTAAGTAAGACAGTGGTAAAGTCAGTGCCAGAGATAAAGAAAAGGTAGAAAGGATTATTCCCGATAGACACAAATTCAAAACCATGTCTTCTGTTTTACTTAGAACAATGTTCATTTAGTGAGGCTTTACTCCAAGCATACTGCAAACCTGCGTTGCTACATGTCCTCCCATCATCATACCTATGCAGAGTCTAAATGCTGCAAATATATGCATCCAGGACAGAGCTCAATCACTTTCTCTCATAAATGACTGACAGGCTGATTGCATACAGGCAGCAGTCAGCCAAGGCTCTGGTAAGGGGCCATATGTTGCTAGGAGACAAGGCCTAATGGCATGGGGAGGTATATGCAGGGGAGGTGATGGAGCTGGGGATCAGGGCAGGGAATATAAAAAGAGGAAGACCATTTTGTTTTTATCTCTGTTGCATAACCAGTGCATAAAAGCCTCCTTTCTTTCACATTCATACAGCAGGAAGCTCCATCTTTCTCTGCAAATGTTGCTGCTCACCACGCTCATATAGTCGAGGGAAAACTCATGACACCACAAGTTCGCAGTCCACATGTAAGTAGGCAAGTAAATTCAGACAAAGGGAAACTTTTTTTTTAAATAGTCATTTATTTATTTTAATAGCTATAAAATAACTGTAGGTAGAAATTGAGTTTTATGCTCAACTCAACTTGTAACAGTAGAAGCTTTTCAAAGGAGCTGAAGGTGGTAGTCTGATGCATAAAACAGAAAGAAGGCTGCTGCCATAAACAGTCATATTAGTGCTCTGGTTGACAGATGGACCAGCTGACTGAAAAAAAGAGAAGAAAGAAAAAATGAACTGTGATGGATGCAGCAGCTAATTATCAGTGAGTCAAAAGACTCTCGTGATTGAGGTGGAAGAGTATTTGTGAGATGCAGATGTAGAGTGATTGTTCTTTAATTATTGCTATTACCATTTTAGAGAAGGGCAACAAAGTCCTGAGTAGAAAGTAACACAAAACAAAAAGAGATATAATACAGAAAAACAGAGGGGAGATGGAGCATTCTGAGAATGAAATATATACTGTATTTTTTTTTCTTTGAGATAGGGATGGAAAAGATAATAGTCATCTCTTCTGGTTATATCTTTAAAAGGCTCTTCACTTTTGTGTTTTGTTCCTTTCAGAAATGCATAAGAGATGAGATGAGAACCCTATTTAAAAAATGTACATTGCTCATCTACTTAAAATTTAGCATTCCATTTGTGGCACTTTTCATTCTAAATGGAAAAAATCAGAAAAAATTCTTCAATGCAAAAAAAAAAAAAAAAAAACAACAAAAAAAAACCCCTACATACATGTGGTTTTGACCTATGATCCTATTTTGTGGATCACTTTAGATAGGGATCATGTAGTGTTTCTTTAAAAATATAAAAAAATAAACTTAGGAGAGCAAGAAAACTGTATCTATCCAGATAATAAACCAGGAACCATTACAAGCCCTGTGGAAGATAACTGTCTATTTTCCAACCAAAGAATCTGAAAGGAAAAACCTTTTATTTTGTAAAACTATATTTGATAAGTATGGTAAAGCAAACATCAACAGAGGATCTTGTGGCTTGAAAAGAAGAATCATGAATATTAATTCAGGAAATCAACACAAGAGATGTACAGAGCACACTGTTCATTTAAAAAAAAAAAAAAAAAAGAAAGAAAGAAAAAAGAAAAGGTGATAAGCCACTGATGTGCCAGAAGGAGACAGAGCAAAGGCAACAATAATGACATGATTCAGGTATGTAAATGAAAACACTCCTGGCAAGAAAAAGTAAAGAGAAGCTGATAAAAGTAACCTCTTTTAGTACTTTCTACTAGTACTGTGCCTTTTGCAATGTGCCACTTTAGAAAAGCTGAGATCATAGGAGATCTCTGGATGTAGATCAGGTTTTATCAAAGCCTTTTGCTTTGTCTGTATGTTGAACAGAGAGTTATATTTTAACAAATGCAGAAATAATGAGGGTTACAGATATCCAACGTAAGCACAAAAAGATACACTCCACTCTAATATTTCAAAGCATTCAGACTCACAACTGAAGCAGCACTGAGGATACACAAAATTCCAACATGTAGTCATCAGGATTTCTGGTAGTGAGGAGTCTCGGTCACATATCTTTCCTCTTTCCCATTCAAAGCAAAAGGTAATATTCTGCTGAAGTTTTAAAATGGTGTGTAGGTATTACGCGCACTTCCCTATATACTGCATGTATGAATTGGCACTTTAAAACAATTTTTAAAAGAACTTCAGTCTATTTTAAATGAAACTAAATTTTTGCTTTTCTGCATGACTATACATTATATCACTTTACTAAAGGACAGTACACCTGTCCTTTAGTACGTTAAAGCACACATTTAGATATGTTAGTGCTATATCTGAATACAAATATTAATATTGTTTTAGCTAAAATAAGTTGTTCCTTTGGGGGGTTTTCTCCTTTTATACTCCTTTCTTTGGATTCCAAGTCACAAGTTAAAATAACTGTTTCAGTTAAGCATGGACAAATTTAACCTTTTTAGTTTTCATGAAAGCTTCTTGGTCTGTGTATTGTTTTTCTCCACATAAAACTTTACATTTGCATGATAAGCAGTGAAGTAGTTGGTCTATTAGCTGGCCCCTCAAAATAGTTGTTTATATCCCAAAAATGGATAACAACATCTTGCCTGAGTTATGTAATTCCAGCATCAAGGAAATATTCTTTCCATCCCTTGGAATTCCTTTTCCCTCATTCTGCCTTGCCTCTTCTGCTAATAGTCTTCAACTCCTAGCAACCTTCTTTTTCTCCAGATTTCAAACTGGTATGCTTCCTCAAGATACAGTTTATTCCCACTGGAAAGCTCTACTCACAGAAATTTTCATATAGGATATGTAAAATAAGACCTTTGTCTCTACATAAAGTACATGTGTATCTATATATAGCAAAAGCACTATATATGCCTAAAAATGCAAACTCTACATTCACATAAAAATTAAATTGACTGTTCATGGTGACACAGATTTGATCAGCTGTTTTTATTTTTATTTTTGATGTAGTTTTGCAACTGGAAACATAAGGGATGTGTCTTACTGAATGTAGAAATGAAGCACATTTTGCAAAGCCATGATGGTTCTCCATAGTAATTTTTCTTTAGTATTACTTATTTTTCGTTGTTCAGGAAGTAAACACTACAGAATTTGTTCCATACTTGGTATTGAAAACAATAAAACAGTTCTCAGCAATAATTCAGTAATACTATCTTTGTTACTGAAGATTAGTATTATTTTCAATGAGCTCCTTTGTACCTTCTGAGGACATCTGGGAGATATTTAAAGCCTAAAAGTCCAAAATAGCTGGCCACGAGATGACCCAAACCAGGGAATTTATAATGGTGGGCTGACCAGGAAGCGTAACATATAAACAGCTAATTTCTTGCTGGCAGTACTCCAGGTATCTGTCTTTTAAGAAGAGACTTTGGAAGAAGATTCTGCTATGTCCCAGCAGTGGAATTCAGGATAGAAAGTAGATTTGAAGGTCTTAGAAATGCATTTTTCTGCTACCTTTTCTCTTGAGATTTGCACCATTGTGCCCTGTCTAGACTGTTTTAAAATATTACTTTATCAGAGGGTCCATCACCTCATAAGCCATGGAATAATGCAGCCATGAAGAAAGACATCCAGGAAAATCACAAAAAGCCATATAAAGGCCAGATTCTGTTTGTAAAAACCTACAGAACTAGATGCTTAAGATACTAGGATGTATCTAATCAAAACAAGGAAACATTCTTGCTATTGTTTAAGTAATTGTATCTCCTTATGTGGAATACTGTGAGTGATTCTAATAACCAATGTTAAGAAAAGATTAATTTAAATTGTAACAGCTACACATTGCAGTAGCTGAACTGATTAAGGAAATAGGGTTCCTATTTTATAAGCTATTCCTACTTGGGGGTACAAAGTTTTTTCCACAGTATTAACAGAAATATCTATACTAGCAAAATTTCTGTGCAGCAGATTGGGCTTTGAGAATTGAGCTTATTAGAATGACTAGAATGAAACCTATGGTGGAAGGGAGAAATGGGAAACAGCTACAAGGGACAAGACAGAAGGGATGTGCATGCCTTCTATAAACAAACCCAGAGGATAAATGTCAAGGAGTGAAATAAACTATTTAAGATAACGGAAAATGTTGGTGTTAGGGGATAGGCATAGAAATTGGCTGCAAATGAAAATAAACTGTCAAAATGACTAGCATAGCAAAGCACTGGTGTCACTGATCAATGGGAACCTTTACAGCTTTAAATCTTGTGTTTAATATCATACCAAAAAGGTGTGGCAAGATTTCAAAAATTTCTCCTTTTGACTTTCAAATAATGTCTTATCCTAGTAAATATTATTAAAAAAAAAAATCATAAACCAGACACTTACCAGCACTTTGCCCAGGCAAGATGTCATTCTTTCCCTTGTCATTGAATTATTTCTCCATTTAATGATATCCAGCAAAAGTATGATCTGTGGTTATGAAGTTTGATTAACCACTTAAACCAGACAGAAAAACTTTATTGGTACAATATTTGCTTTTGCATGTGTTGAGTAGTCTATAACATAGACATCCAATCGTCACTCTTCATAAATCTACAAAAGCACAACTACCATACTGCATGCATGTACTTAAAGCTACAGTTGCAAATTAAACTTTTATTGGTGCATCTATTTTTCCCACTGAACAAAACAACTACAAAGCAAATTGAGAACTGCCAGGATACCACTTGAGCATTAACTTGGTAGCTGTCTCCCCACTGTGCTGGCACAGTTTTAACTCTTCTTCCTACTCAAGAGTCTCGCAGCAGCAAAGCCAACAGCTGTGGCCCAAAGGCAGTCGAGTTTGGCAGTTACACACCCAGATGACAACCTCTGGTGTATCTCTTTCCAATAGCAGCAGCAGCAGCGACATCTGGATCTACTGACAGCTCGAGGTTTTGTCTCTTGGCTGGGTTCCTCCCCAGCAGCTGTGGAACAGTCCCTATTGCTGTCATGAGGTTGGGCTGTAGTGAGGATAACAGTGCTCCCTCCTCCTGCTGTGATTATGAAATTCCTCACTGTGTACTTCTAATCAGTCTCTCTCCTCCATCACATTACACTGAAAACAAATGAAGGGAAGGGAAGGGAAGGGAAGGGAAGGGAAGGGAAGGGAAGGGAAGGGAAGGGAAGGGAAGGGAAGGGAAGGGAAGGGAAGGGAAGGGAAGGGAAGGGAAGGGAAGGGAAGGGAAGGGAAGGGAAGGGAAGGGAAGGGAAGGGAAGGGAAGGGAAGGGAAGGGAAGGGAAGGGAAGGGAAGGGAAGGGAAGGGAAGGGAAGGGAAGGGAAGGGAAGGGAAGGGAAGGGAAGGGAAGGGAAGGGAAGGGAAGGGAAGGGAAGGGAAGGGAAGGGAAGGGAAGGGAAAGCATTTCCATTTAATTGCCCATTTTTCTAGAATGGTCTATTCTCAGCCCTTCAAATGCACTTCTCACTAATGCGCCACGTTGGTTCTGGCTGAAAGAATTTCAGCTTCCTAAACAGACTATTTCAGTGTGGATTTGGTTTTGGTGGGCTGTTTTTTGCCAGTTTCTAGCTGTATATGTAATTTCTCTTTAGAAACAGAAGGATAAACTACACCAAACTCAAGATCTCTGCTTTCTGACACAGATGAGCACAATGACTGAGTATCCATATAAGAGCTAGAAGCTGGGCAGAGTTTATCTTAAAGGTGATGCTTACTTGTCCCTGGGTTATTGGATACTGATGACCTACAGGAGAGGAGGTGGAATGAGAGGGGATTATACCTGATATACTACTAGACAGATAATGGGGAACAGTATTTGGTGCAGCAGCAATCCGGACTGAAAGAAGGAGTTCTCATTTGGGCTTGCTTATCACCCCTAGCCCAATATCTGTGACAGACATGCCTGTTTAAGATTAAGCTAGCCTTGCAAACAGGACACTTTCAGGGTCTTTGTTATTTTTTAAACAAAACAACCACCAACCTCAGTCTCCATCTTTGCAAAATGTTGTGTGGGAATTTAGCTAAGATTTATTATTCCAACCACAGTCTTGTGGCTGAAACTGTTGCATCCCGGGTGGGTTCAGTTAGGGATTTTAATTAGTGTTAGTTAGATCGGTTCTATGTACCCCTATTTTCCCCTTAAAATGGTCTCCTCCAGGCTGTCTGCTATAGGAGCTTTCATATGTCAATCTTGTAACCACTTCCTTCTTACTCTCGGAAAGTTCTGTATCGATCACCTCACCTCTCTAATCCCATTTGTCCCAAAACCCTGTACACACCCCTGTTGTGTTCCCATAGGATGCCATGTTCCGCGTCACTCCCCTGTCATCTGTCCCCATTGGGCGATGGGGGGCTTCTGCCCCTGTTGGCCCACCCCCTATTTAATCCTCCGTTCCCTCTGCCCCAGCACCATTTTGCTCATGCTGGCTTGAGGACAGCTGCATTATCCACTGCTGCAGCCATGTGGGAATAATGAGTTCTCAGCCACATGAGCAGGGTGCGCCATTCTCTCACCCTTTGTCTCGCCTCAGGGTCTGGCTACGGCGTGGCAGACCCATGTGGAGGCTCAGCCCTAGAGCTCTGCACACACATACATGGCAGCCCCGGTCCAGCTGAGAAGCAGCGCGCTAGCCGGACACCACCACTGCCTGGAACCAGGACAAAGAAAAGGTCTTTGTTATTTTTTAAACAAAACAACCACCAACCTCAGTCTTCATCTTTGCAAAATGTTTTGTGGGAATTTAGCTAAGACTTATTATTCCAACCACAGTCTTATGGCTGAAACTGTGTTCAGAGCTTCAAAAATTTAAAGATAAAATGCTTCAGAGTGTGTAAGTGCCAAGAACATACCGGGCTGTCCTATCCCTACAAGTAACAACTTGGTAATCATTTGGTGAACCCAGCAATACAGTAGTGACATCAAATGCCGTGTTAAACGAGGAAGTCTCCTGCTCATTTACTGTAATTCTCTCACACAAGGTTCATGCTCCTTTTAGGAATGTCTGATCACTATGTGAAACCTTGAGGCAGGAAAGCCAGACAAAACTGAGGCTTACTAAAGCTGGAAATCTAGACTTAAAATTCTACACAAAATATAAATTATTAGCACTACAGTGAATCATATATCATAACATAAATTAATAATATATTACTCAGTAAAATGCTAAGTGTGATTTTTAATACTATATGACAGATTTTTAAATTTATGAACTGTCTATTAAATTTAAAAATCCTTCCATTTCTTTCTTCTCTATCATATATTAAAGTCTCCTTTTGTTTGAGCCTCCTAATCCTTCATTTATTAACAATAGCACTCTTTTCTATTATTGCATTTTGGTTCTTTCCTTTCATTATTTCCTTTATTTTCCTTTTACTTATCAAGTCTCTTGATATTCAATTTTCATGACAAAATTATGTAAGAATTAGACCCAAATGTTTTCTGTCTTTCTTCCCATGTATATAATATCTTACATGAATATATTAAACTCATATATGTCATTCTTAGATTGATCCATAAATAATATAAAATAATAATAGGGCAAATAATATCTATCACCTGTAGTAGATAAAATATGGTAGCTTCTCTCTCTGGAGTTCTTTCTTTTCTACTGGCTTTAGTACCTAGTAATTAGTATAATGTGGACCCCAGATCCAGATAAGCCTCAGTAGAAGGGTTTTTGCCTGCCAGATACCTACTATATAAACATTTATATATGCATCTATGTTGATTATAATTTTCTCAATCTCTGCTAAATTGAAACCCAGGTCAAAAAGTACAAGGCTAACATTAAAAAAAAGGAAAAAATTTACTTCCCTTGTAATTATATTCCTTTGTGCAAATGTAAATTCCCATAATCAAAACTGCACATAATTGTCAGCTAGTTGCCTTAAGCACACTGATTTGTGGTATTTTTATAAAAGTCCCAGTCCCTTTATAACATGGTTACCCTTGGGAAAGTCCACAAATAACATGATTTTTCAGAACTCAAATTTTTCTAACTCAATCATACATAAAAATGGATGTTTTCTTAATGTTATTGTGACTTTTTTTTTCTGCGTACACCATAGTGTTTATCCATAGGCTTTGGAATGAGCATTTAAATTGGAGAAGACCCAGAGTGCATCTCTGCAACCCCCATGTTATTTAGCAGTCCACTACAGTAACAAAAGTTGCAGGGGGGATTGTGCAGATCCTTTGGGATACCCAACACCAGCAAAGCCATGTCTAGCAGTCACCACTGAGCTGTTCTACATATCATTTTTGATGTAACACATCCAAGCAGGATGAGAGAGGAGAGGGCTTTGTAATACAAGTGGCATAAATGATCACATCAGCGGGGTCATCTGAGCAGTATTCCTAGCCAGTAAAGATTTTTCCTAGTGCTCTCACAAGTAGAAGAGAACAAATGGTATCCACAATGCTGTTACTATCAGTGATTTGTGAAACATGCCATGTGGTATATGGATGTCATAGTGTAGTGTGCAGGAGAGATTTGCAAGCCATTAAAGGAATTATTCTATTGTGAAGCACTTGAATAAATTTAAGCACAGAGTTTCAGCAAGTGAATTGAAACTATTATGGCTGTTCCTTTTATGTGTGTCTTCTTGTGCTTTTGGGTGCTAATTTTTAATATAGACCTTTATTGTTTAACTGAAATAATGCTCAGATCTTAAGAGGATTCCTGGGCAAGTGCCTGAAGACTAAAATAGTTTTCATTGATAGGTTCTATAAACTCATTGGCTTGCACATTCTCCTGCTGAAATGCTTGAGTTTTGCACTGACACCAAAGAGCAGTTCAATGTTTAGTCTGGGCTTTGGTCCCTACATTTTGTCTGCCAACAATGGTGTCAGCTGTGATCTAGACACCTGTCTGTTAGACACGACACTGAGACCACAAACTCATTTCATACAGATCACTGAAAAGACATTAGATGGCAATAATTGCTGTTACTTCCAACCTGGATTAGATTTGAAACAACAACCTAGGATTCATATTCTATTACTGGTCCCCTGAGTTGTTCACTACTCTTGAATTCTTTCTCTGATGTTGTGCTATGTAGTCTTGAAGTAATATATCAGATTCCTGATTCTGTGCACAAAGGGAAGAGAATTCATAGAAATAATTCTTCAGTGTTTGTGGATTTGTATCTAAAATATATATAATATAAACTGAATCTATTTTAGGAACATTAAAATTCTGATACTTTCCTAGAAAACAAAAATTTCTGCCCTTCTCAGGTTAGGATCATTTGAAAGGCTCCTTTCCCTAACAGGTTTAGGTTTGGGTTATTTTTATCTGCAGCACACATAGTGCAGACCCAAGTATTTCTGAGGTTACTGAGTATCATGACAGGATCCTGACTGAGATTAAATACACTATTGGAATAAATCTTCTACTGAAATAGATGGATTTGCACCAGTAAATACCAGCAAGAAATAAAGAATATGAATTGTTGAGATATCCTAGTTGGGGGTGGTATATGTGTTAAAAAATATACATATTGCTATCAGCAATACCAGTAAAAGATTTTGCATAGACATATATGGGACCAAATAGCCATCATAAATGACTATTTTAAAACTCTACTGTAAATTCTATTTTAAAGGTACATATTTGACCTCACAGTAAATTAGGACTGTGACAAACAGCATTTTTGCTCTTGTATTTTTACAGCCAAACCCAGTGGATTTAGCACTGTTCAAACCTGTATTACATCTACACACAAAAAAAAATCAGCATTAGGATACATTCATTTTATAAGTGTGTATCATCAAAACCTCTTTTTACTTAAAAAAAAAAAAAGGAAAATCAAAACCCTGAGTCCTAGATAATACTTTCTATACAGTGCTGTTTAACTGAGAGTTCATGTTTACAGCTCAGTTGTAAAAAGCTGAGGAAATACAGCTTTGTTACCCAGACACTGATGAAACTCTAAATAGCATTGCAGGCAGAGCTGCATAATGAGTACATATTAAAATGTCTTTGGTGTCTTCTGAGAGTGCAGAACATTACTTGTTACTCTGACCATAAACGTATAACAATTGTGGCTTTGTAAAATAAGTTGAAACCTCCTGCAGTCTGAAATACAGAACAATGCAGATGACTAATTTGAATCAACGAGGTTCCACGTGGCATGTCACAGTGGGATTCCTAATGATCTTCTACAAGGATACTGTTTGTCTAAGGCTCTCATTTTCCATCCTGTGATGTGTGGATGTGAACTATGCTGAAAATAATACAAGGCTAATTACCAACCTTGTCAATGGCAATTCACATACAATGATAAACTGTATTTCTAAAAAAAAAAAAAATTAAAAAAAATTTAAAATTAAGCCTCATATCCTTTCAGTAACAAGGATATGTAAACTAAAGATGGTTTCAGCATCTGTTCATAGTTTCTTTGTTTCTAACAGGATTTTTTAGGTTGGATGTCAGAACAGGTGAAAGTAAAATTAAGGAAAAAACCCCAAACTAGACTACAGCTTTACAGCACCATAATCTTCAGCATTTATTCAGACCAAAAATATGAGAAAGGATATAACAAATTTTTGTGGGAAGGATGTTTATCTTATTTGTCTTTTTTTACAGAGCTTCTCCTTTTTTTCTCTCATGCATTTATAATGTAAAACTGTTAGAGAATATTGTAATGGTCCTGTAGATACACTTTCAGTTTTAAAACACTGTTTTTATTTCATTTTTGTTCAGTTAATCATCTTTTTTTTTTTTTTCCATTCAAATTGACCATGGTACAGCAAATTAAAGTGAAACTGTCACCTTTAAACACCAACATCATTTCACAGGCTCTATAGCCAGGAATACCCAATGGGACAAGAAAAATTATTTAATACACTGACAAAGGGTGATGTATGTTGGTTTAAATTCCCATATAATGTTCTCCATCAATGTAAAACATTTTATCCTTCCAGGTTAAATACACACAAAACATCAAGTGCCATTTACTATGTAAATGCTAGAGCACACAGTTAGTAACAAGTCAAAGCTATTCTCACCTTATTGACTTACTTTCTCTGTTATCTTCCTTTGTGATACATGGCATTGGGAATGGGGAAAATGTTACTCTTCTGGCACTTATATGTGTTTTCCCATCAATGCCTCATATATCCTTTTGCAAATACAGACAGGCAGGTACACCTCCCTGCGTGTCATTCTGTCTACAGCTGCACACAGATACACATGCATATACACAGATGCAGCTTTTCTAGTTAAAAACATGCTGGTAGGTCAGAAAACTGGACATCCTGTGAAGTATGACAGAATATTGTGTTAATTGTTATACCACTTTAGATGGAATGGAAAGCATTAGACAAAAATAGCTGTCTTGCAAGCATTAGAGAATCTACCTTCTTGATATGCTATTGAATTAAAGCAGCTTCTTTTATAGTCAGTGCTTCTGTAGCATAAGCGAGTTTAGTGACAAAACAAAACAAGAGATAGAGCAATTGAAGCAGATGTTCCATGAAACTCTTACTATACAGAGCACAAGGGTCTGGCATATAGCTCATCAGTAAAACATGAGAATGTACTTGAGTAGAAAAATCACAATCTGGTACCCACAGGCTATTGCCTGCATCTCATGTAAACTGATAAATTAAAGATGCTGCACCATTTTTCCTTGTCTTTCCTTTGTCAAATGCAATCATTTAAACATGCATTTTGGTACTGGAAAACTTAAAAAATAAGCAAACAGACTAACATATACCTTGCTTGCTGAAGCACAGCCTTCTGCAGACATTAGATTTTTTCTTATCATCTCTGTGTGTATTTTTTTTAATCTCATATAATATTGTTTATTTTGCCTGAGGATTTAGACTTGTAAAAGCAGATTTCAAAGTCTGCCCACTCCACCCCCTCTATTGCTGTTGGTGATAGTGAGAGATGTTTTTATTGAAGATTCTGCAGAGCAAAACATCCATTTATGGTCACTTTGTAAAGAACCATTTAAAAATTATGCAGGTGTTAAATAAACCCACATAGAACCACTAATAAAAAATATTGTTATGCTATGTAAAATAAAAGGTGTTCTGAAAGTCAAAATAATCAAATATAAAAAGCAAAATGTCCCCAAACATTTTGATAGACTGGCAGACAATGTAGTGAAAGTATAAGAATTTTCAGTAGTGATGTATAAACACAATTTATAGGTTTTGAGAATTTGATTATATTTATATCCACAGAATCTTGCCAGATCTGGGACAGTTTTAGTTTTCTGTCCTGACAGAGGCCAGACTTAGCAACCACAGAGCAAAAACATGCAGCCATAATTTGGTAAACGTTCATTTTTTTAGTATAATACAACTAATAATAAATATAAAAGATGAACAGAATTTGATTTTTTAAACTTTCAACTTTTTATCATCATTCTTCTCTGTTCTTTTGTTCCATGGAATTTTAGCTTTTGTGAAATTGTTTTATGAATGCTTAATATTCCTTTCTTGCTTATCTCTGGCAATCTGAAGCTAAGTGGGATTAAATGCAAACAGAGCATTATCTGTTAAAATTTTAATGCCACATCACAATTTTCTAATGGGGCAATCAGAATTGCAAAACAGTGTAAGTCTACTGAAACCAATAGTAAACCAGGTGCTAAGAGCAGGACCTCCTGCAAGTAGAGGACTACAGCCAAACATTGCAAGATTTACAAGGACAATTGGTTTCTTTCATTTAAAAACTTAGCACTGTCTTCTCAAGTGCTCAAAAATTAATAGTTAACCTCATCTCTTTACAATTTATTGTAGGATTTTAATTTGGGCACATTGAAATCATAAATGTATTAAAAATCAGGAGAGAAATGTAATTTGAAATAAGCACTGTGGCTTTAGTTTCAATACAGGGCATGATACAGTAAAATAAAGTGCACATATATACACTAGGAAAAGTGTGCTACCATTTATTTAGTCCTTCCACTCTTTTGTTCTTATTACTGACATTATTAAAAAGACATTGAAATGTCTTCTTGCAGATGCTTAGCCTGAGTAATGCAGACTAACTATGCCTTTTGCTTAACAGGCAGGTTGTCAGGAGTATTCCAGGTAGATTACTATCTCTTTTGCCAATTTGGTGGACACTGCAATTAAGCTATGTGCTCACCACTGCAGAAAAAGTGACCATATCCTAAGAATTCAAAACTACACAGAAAGCAGGGGGTAGAATAAAGTTTCTCAACCTTCCAAAGATTACAAAAATACTACAAAGACACCCGAATCCTTTTAAAGTGCAGTTATAGCTGCATGAAGAGTGAAATAAACTCTTCCTAAAATCTCATTCTCAATGTCATTCTCAGCTCCATGCCCTCGATGTCAAGATGGCTTTGAGTGTTTATTTTTGATGGAGCTATGGCATTTAGATTTGTTACAGCCTTCGGCTCTCACTGTAAAGGCAATGATATTTTCACTCTGTGCTTGCCTAAGTGGATTAGGCTCTGTATTGAAACACACAAAGTATGAGCCAGAGCCTCTGCATCACAGGGCCTTAGAGCAGGCTCTTCCAGGGTGAAAGCAACAGCAGCAGTGATCCCTCAGCTGTGATTTCTTCAGGGACAGTCTTATGACTGCTGCCTGCAATGCCACCCACACATCTGCTCAATGCTTTCTCTCCTAAGGGAGTGGGATTTGATGGTCTCTTGAAGAGAAAAGGTGATGCTGCTAATCCTTGATTAACTGCAGCCCATTTTCCTCACAGTCACAGAGCAGATTGAACTCATAAAACTGAGACTTGCCGAGAGCACTTGTGACCATTTCCCAGGAGTGTCTGCAGGGACTGCAGCCCCCATGCACGCATTATGCAGCCATTGGCTCCTCTTGCTTCTCATTCCTCTTGAATAGCACTTGTTGACATAGTAGTAGAAACTGAATCTACTTGGATAATGAAGTACTCTCAGAACTCATGTTTTGAATATGACATTTTGCAAAAAGGTGTTTCCACAACACACAGGGACACAGCTTTCTGGACAGCTGTTCCAGGACAATTATTAAAATTAATAAAGACCAAAATACTAGTTCACAGAAGTAACCTCCTATCAGAATGGGAGTTATCAATTTCTATAAGTAAAAAATCCTTCAATAGTATTGAACAATTTTTATTTTAACTGCTAAGGGGGTATAGTGTGATATATGCTTAATTTGTAACTGCCCATCATCTTTAAGGGTCTAGGCTTAAGTCATGGTTGGGTCACAAGCAAGAATATGTTAAATGGCCTCATCTAAGTCTTCAGCTATCTATTTCACAAACCTCCCACAATCTGACATAGTGAGCAATCTCTGCTCAAGGCCCATAACTAGAATAGCAAAGGTGCTGCAGGTCAGTACTGAGATTTATTGAAAGGGATGTGCAGAGAAGCTTAGTCCCTCACTTTCATGAGCACTAAATTCACTCAAGATTTTAATAATAAAAAATGCAGGGTTGTCTGACAGCATTCATTTTTTTTTCATGAGCCTGTCTTCTCAAATTCCCAGGCTAATGCTGCACATAGTGACACAGCCAGTGTCACTCATGACAGCGTTTACCTGCATTGCAACAACATGACTTGCCTGTCAACCTTAAATGTTTGACAAACTGCTCTCTTTTCCCAAAATAAATGCATAAATAACATAAGGATATGTGAAACTGTTGGGGCTTTTCATTTTTGTTTTGCTTTGTTTTTTTTAAAGGGCAGGCATTAGGTTTCTCTGCTTTACAGTTCTGGCTGCATTGCAGATGACCAAGTCGTGGACCAAAACACACAAAAGGCCGAGAAGATAATTTTGTTACTAACTGACTTCTTCCTTACATTTTCTTCCAGTATCTACTTCTACAGCATACAAAATGTCTGCAGGTACTTATCCTGAAAAATCTAGACACATATGCTATATATGTAATGTAAGCCATAAAAATGAGGAAAAAAATATGAAATGCTACACACTAAATAAATAAAATAATTCAGAATGATTGAATCTTCAGGCAAGATCTGACAGAACTGTAAAAAGTGGGCATTTCCCTTTAAGGACTATATGTCACCAAAACCAACAAAAATTTTATTAGCAATTATGTTATTGCACTAAAAAATGGAGTAGATTCTTCATTCAGCCGTTTTTTTAATAAAAGCATGTAAAGTAGTAGTTATCAGGTGGAACAGGCTGCTTTTAACAGTGTCAAATATGATGATTGGAATCACAATACACTTTCTGAATACCTTTCTTTATTAATTGGAATGGTGAGAGCTCTCCCCCTGTTTTAGTCTTCTATAACTACCAAGAAGATATGAACTGGTCTCAAAAGAATTTGTGATGATCTCATTTCTTCCTTTGGAGATAATGCTGAGCTCTTCAGGTAGCTTGCTGTTGAACAATATTTCACATCTTTACTCTAGGAGACAGACATTCTCACTTTCATGTTATCTCCTGCATCCTACAGCTTTCATGCGCTTTCTTAAACACAACCACCTACAGAAACTGTTATGTTTATTTAATCAGCCTGTGTGTAAAACTGGATTGCTAGAGAGCATAAATAGGCACTGGCCTTTCTCAAAGAAAGGTTGGACGAGCTGAGGATAGGCTGGACTAAGGAGGACTGTTCAGTTTGAGTTTGGAATGGAAGGAACAGGACTGCCATTAATCTAATTTGCCTGCAGCAAAATTTTCTGCAGCATTTCAGAACTAAGACTCAATAAAGGGAAAAGTGATCCAATAACATTGACATGTTATATGTTATTGAATCATAACATGTTATTGACATGTTATGATCCAATACTCATTGACATGAATAGCTTCAGTTTCCACTGAGTAATAATATATGACCCTTTTGCTTTGGGTAGCAGGGGAGCAGAATCACTGGCTAAACAGTTTCTTTCAGTCTATAAATACCTTGCTCCTTTTATGTCACTTAATCACCAAATTCCTTTGATCAAATAATGAAAATAGTGGGTTTGAGATCAACTCTCAATTTCTACATTTACCTACAATGAATGCTTTGGCCAACTTTATAACCACACACATTTTTATCATAAATCAACAAATGTACACATAAGGCTGGAAAACACAATTCCATTAGTTTACACCCGTGATGTGGGTTTCTTTTGTTGAGTCCTACTTAACAAGTAATCTGTATTATCTGTTCCTTCCCTTGTAAGCAGGCATGTGTGAATATAATTTTAGGTGAAAGTCTGGGATTAGTTCATGAGCTTTTCTATAGTTTTTTCACTGGAAATGCAAGCACCTGGGGTGCGTTTTTATAATAAAAATTCTTTAAAAAATTCTGATCATCCACACTGCTGAGCAGGCAGAGAACAAAGCATGTGTGACCTGTAAAATCAGAAACTTCAGCAGAGTTCTGTTTTCCCCTAATTCAGCTTTAGAAGATCTGTACTCTGTACCTTCTACCAGGCCAAGAACATATTCATAATTTGAGAAGCAACACCACAACAGCAGACATTAGATGAGACATGAGTCTGTCAAATCAATGGCCCTGGATCTGGCTTTTGACTTTGCCAAATTCTTAGTGATTATGTATGTTTCCTCGCAAAGTGTTGAACTTTCTTTCACTGGAACATTGGAGCTCATTTCAGGCTGCATAACAGGATGTCATAAATGGTGCTACGCTGGAGAAAAATTCCTCCTGCTTTCAGTTGTCAGTGCTGGGATCACTCAAAAGCAGCTGGGTGATTATTCACCTGATTATTCACATCACCGAGCCTCACATGTGGCTCCTTAGAAGCACACACTAATAGCTCTATATTATATTTAATAGCTCTATATTATATTGCCTATTGTCTTAATCACATGGACAATTTGATAGTGACCATCAAGTGTAGATCATGGCATCTCGAGTATCCACAGTTAGAACCACTCCAAGCACCTGATGACACCTTGAGAGGCTGACTACAAAGTGTGATCTTCCATTTTAGTTGCTCATTCTGGTCAAGTCAGCCAGAATGGGATCTGCCTGGTTACATAGCTGAAAGTGTTCAGAAGCAGGCATTCAGTGCAGTGTGGAAAAGAAGTGTTGTTGAGAAATTTAAAGCTTGCTCTAATTTAAATTCAATGAGTTCTTGGATCTGCTTAGCTACACATCTAAGGGGTGAATAATTTTACCTTGAATATTTACACCTTGCTTTTACTCAGACCTAATAGAGTTCTTCATTTTCCTTTCAAAACTAATGCCAGTTCTACATATTTCTGCTTCTCTGCTACAGTCTTACTTTTTCTTACATTTCAAAAACCTATGTTTGCTGAGCAAAATGAAGGGAGAGTAAAAGTGGCTAACATTGTGGTAAGCTTCAGTAGTGATTTTGTGAGCTAGACAGCACATGTTTCTTCAGAAAAGACTTCAAAGAATGACACAAAATGCAAGTAATGGAAGAAGACAGCTTTGCTAATGACAGACATTCATCCAGGATTCCTGCTATTTTAACCTTCTGTTCTCAGACTTGAAGATCAGATGATCACTGGCAGAGTCACACTATAGCTTCTAAATCTGCTTGTGGAGTGCTCCTGTGTCAAGCAGTCTAGAAGTATCAATAGAGGTCCAAGATGTCTAATCTACAAATAAAAATTTAAAAGCAAGAGCACATTAAAAAACAAATGGAGAAACAGTACATTGCAGCTCTATCCAGAAAGCTCACATAATCTAAAGGTGTCACTATATCTCTTTTAATTCAAAATATACAGGTTGTACCTAAAGTTATCTGGCAGATATACTTCAATATCAGGTATTGTCATGTTCACTCTCAGTTCAAATATCATCATTCAAAAAAAAAAAAAAGTTTAAAAATGCTTTTGTGCAGAGCCTCTGCTGGCAGTCTCCCCAGTTTTCTGTCTCTGTAAAGGAACATATCACATTCTCCCTGTATATACAGTCCTCCTAGAAATCATAGAAGCATTGCTTGTTAAACCATTGCTTTCTCCAGGACAGCCATGCAGGGGCCTCACAAAGTTGATCTGACAATCCAAAAAGTACTACCTTTGGTAAGAGTTGCAGAAGTTTGTTTCTAGAAAGCTGACTGTGTTCACTTATACATGCAGGTTCTGCTGAAAAGCAATTTTTTCACATGCTCTCTAGCTGGCAGCATAACAAACACTAGGGCATGCTAAGGCATGTGCCACAGTCTGTCTTACAGACAGACATCTCCATCAATAAGCTTTCTGTTCCTTTAAATTATTACTTATCATTTGCAGTGATCAAAATCCTTTAAATATTTCTTTTTTAGCCAGGACATTTTCAGCAGAACAGATAAAGTTCAGCATCCTTTCACTTACAGGGTACCCAACACCTCTACCATTCCAAAGAAATGCTAACAAACTGTAGTGCAGACAATGCCAAATCTCCAAAAAGGAGAAAGCTTCTTTTTAAAGGCCTAGAGGTGAACCAGGAAGGCACTGTCCCTCCTGGAGTCAAATACATTTACTTGGGAGGGAGCCACAAGGTTTGGAACCCATATTAGCTTTACACTGGACACAGGTGTGGGCTCACGTACCTCATTACTTGTTACTCATGCAATACACCTGAGCATTCTCTGTATCACCCTGTATATTTTACAACCTGTGCATATTAGTCTATGTTCTGCTGAGAGGTAATAAATTCAAAACTGATTTAAATAAATACTTTAATTGACTAAGGCATTTTGGAGATTTTTTTTGGTTGGTTTTTTTTGGGTTTTTTTGTTTGTTTTTTGTTTTTTTGTGGGTTTTTTTTGGTTTGGTTTAGTTTGGTTTGGTTTGGTTTTGGTTTGGGTTTTTTTTTTGTGAGGGGTTGGTCCTTTCATTGAAAACCTAAATTTGAAGGCCTGTTCTTCTTTCTGTACACAGTCCACTATTTGATATATAACAATCATGTTTCCTCACATTTTTTTCTCTCCCCAAATGTAACTGCACACATCATTTTACTCATGGATATTTAGATATTTCCTGCCACTTGTTTTTAGAGTGCTATTTCTTTTTTTTTCTCAAATACAATAGCCAGAAATGAACAAGGGACTCAGGGTGGAACAGGCCATCACCACACATAAACACACATTGTTCTGTGTGCCGCTGTACATCAATAAAATTTTTAAATTCTTTTTACTTAATTAAAATTAGCTGAAAAAAGGCAACTTTAAAGGATCACATGTGGAATAAGCAAATAAAATGAGGCTTGGAGGTAAAGTAGTGAAAGCTAAAAACACCGAAAAGAAATTCAAGGTCATCCAATCAGGCTAAACAGAAAATAAAGGTAAGAAAACCAACTGGTTTGTGAATCAGTTTCCTGTGAAAGACAAATCTGAGATCTCAAACCCACAGGAAGGAAATGAGTTTTTACGAGATAATTTTCACAAACATGAAAAGACAAGAAACATTTTAGTCATACATAAAGTTTCTTTACTTAATCTTTCTGTACTTTCAGAGCTGTAATTTCAGCTACAGATCAATCTTGTACTTTGATATAAACAGAGGGATTCTAAGTGGAGGAGAAGATGCATGATTTCATGATTGCTATTTTCTCTGGGTACTTGTGAACCAATGTAATCTGATGTTTATTTATGAAATGGATTTCTGAGGCAGAGCACCAGAGAGGAAGAAGTCATATTTCAGTACATTGGCAAAGGGAGACAAGGTGCACAGTTAAACTCATGTAGCTGTAGTACAATATAATTGTCCAACAGCTCCTTCTGCTCATTCCAGAAGTAATTTTTTTCCAATTAGGAGGCTCAGGAAAAGCCAAAGATCCACATATATGTCTGAAAAAAAAGTGATCAGGGAGTTAAATTCCAGTAAAAAAAAGGGTTTTCTCAACAAGTGCAGGCCAAAATCTCTTGTGGTGAAAATGCAGGTTTTCCATTTTTGTCTTCCTGTAAGTCTACTTCAGATAGAGCATATCTTCTACTTTTGCCAGCACGCTTTCTGGCATAACCAAGAAGTGATGCCTAATCATCACAGCTCTGCTAGCAGAAACTCCTAGTATGTCTGCACTTGCACTAAAAAAATGGTGTTATTACTGTCAGTGTTTGCTTTACTGAAAAAAATAAAAAAAAAGAGGTTTAAAACAAATAAATGGAAGCACTCTTTCTATTATATATAATGAAATTGTGAAACCTATTGCCTACAGGAACAGGCAGAGGACAAAACTTTACCTGGATTAGAGAAATTCATAGAAGAGATGTACATCATTGGATATTAAACATGAAAGCCCAGATGCAACCTCTGGCTCAGAAAAAAAAATCACTAAAAAGCTGATTTCTGGGAGCTGAGAAATTATACCATGGGAAGGATCACTCTATAGCTGCCTTATTTTTTCTGTTCTTTCCCTGAGGGTCAATGTTAGAGCTAGGAGACTTTGGTCCTTTGATCTAAGCTCCCAAGCAGGTCACAGAAGGAATAATTCCTATAAACCCTCAGTGAAAATAAACATGAATACTCCAAGTTAAAAAGAAGTCTTACCTTATTCAAATATTGGTTGGTCCTTGTGGCCTTTTAAATATTGCAGCCTTCTAATAGTCATGAAAATTTCTGTGCACCTGACATGCTATAAACTTTGGAGAGATATTTCCTTTCCAGATCCTCAATTTCCACCACAGAAAGCAAAAGACAAGAGGTCTTAAAGCAAACACATAATTTTTTAGCAGGTCTTCTTATCTCTGTCATTGTCTTGTTTATTTTCTTAAGATAATATTCTTCCCTGTCTGTGAGAAGAAAGTTTAAGAACTGCTTTACTGGGTAAGACCAAAGCCTGAGTTCATCTAACCTATCTGTTCTCCACAGCTCAGACTTTAATCAGATGGTGGTCATTTGGCCCCTTGACAAATATGTAAGTATTGCCTAAGGTGGAAACCTGGTTGTTATCTTGCTGCCAGATCCTAGTAAAAAAACTGGTGTATAACAAAGTATTCTACTCTCACCACTCTCTGTCCTACATATCTTCACATCATTATATAAAACTATCTCAACCAGTTCCCATAACAACAATGTTAGAAACAATACATAAAAGTGAAATAATAAACAAAGAAGCAGCAATCAATTCATATTCCTGCCCTTTCCAAACTCTGGCATTACCATGCTGAGACATATATTGCCTGGAGAAATGCAAATATGTCAGCCTTCCCTGAAACAGTGAGTTTATAGCAATAAACAAAGAAGATGACACTTAAATCTCTGACATCGCACTGTCCCCAAGGCTGTACGATATGTAGGCATAACCTGGTAACCCAAAGACTTTTGGTCCTAATACTACTACTTGATTGTTGAGTCTATATGATGTCTACTTATTAATGCTTAGAAGGCTCTGCAATACAAAATTTTCCAATAAACAAAAACCAAGTAGTAAATACAATGGACAAATGAGAGGAGCTGTTCCCATGAAGCAATTTATGAAATATTTATATAAAATTTTGTAACCTTCACCAGAGACCAAGTTTGTTGTCAGAATCAACAGGATATTTTCAGGCAAATAATCTTTATCATCAGTTTCCTATAGAAATAGAAATGAAATTTCGAGAACATGACTCTGACAATGTAGTAAAGGACCACTCAATATATAGGTCTTCCCATTACATCTCTGTGTCAATTTTTTGCAAGGAGAAGACATTTGCTGATAACATAACTTGCCTCTCTCAAAAATTACTTATATTAGAATTTCTATTAAAACATGGTGTCACTTCTGGTGTTTTGGATAACAATATAAATTATTTCTATTTCATTTTACCCGATGAACAAATAATTCTCTTTTACTTCTAATGTACTTTTAAATTTTCTCAGTACCTCTGTTCCTGCATTGCTGTATTCCTCCTATACTGCTTTATCTCAAAATTTATTAATGAAATACATATAATACATTGAAATGCATGTAGATATAGGGATCACACTGTGTATGAAGTGATATACTCCCTTTTTGTCTCCTTTCTCCAATTAGCCTCTGATAATGTGAGCAGACTAACGTGATTACAGGTAATGAACCAATTATTATTTCTACAGTCATGCTGAACTGTTTTTCCTTTGACTTAAGTATGTTTAAAAATAACAAGCTTTCATTATGCTTTTTATTGATGGTCACATTTACACTCCAAGTCAGCCAGGAGTATATAACAATATGATTTGAGTGCTTATTTCTCATATGACTACACTGTTAAACTTTGCAAACCAACATGCAAAAATATGTGTAGTTACAATTTATAGACAGACTCTAATCTTAGAAAAACACGAATCCTCACAGTGCACATGGGTATGCACAGCTTATGCTTTGTGTATCACTTTGTTTCAAAAAAGGCAAAAGAGGCTGTACAAGGAAGAGAGGAATGAGAAAGAAGCTAAAGAGTCAGGGCAAGACTGAGTTTGCTTGGTAGCACTGTCGCTATGTTTTAATCTCCAGAAACTTAGTCAACCTCACAGTGATGGATTGGTAGGGCTTTCCTGCCCTGTGAGCTCCCTTGGAAAGGATTCTGAAGCAATTACTAATATATATGTGTATATTTATCTTGCAGCTTGTCCTGGGGTAAGAAGGCATGCTAATTCTCCTGAGCAAATCTGGGGCCAATACAGCATCAACAACACTTGGAGTCACCTGTCAAGGATGGTCCTGGATAGCCAAAATATCTCCATGTGGACACATTTGTTTCCAAATTTCCCAAGAAGCTATACCACTGCACATCTTCAAGCAACAGCAAGTCGCTGCTTTTGCTTGGATATCATGGCTCCAGTTCACACTTCTCACTTTGCAAAAACAGCAAAAATCCTCAGGGTCTCTTCTGTTGCTGGAGCTGTGGTGTGAAAGCAGAACAGTCCAGAGAGCCTTTTGGACCCTACTTTAAATTAAATGCAACAAATAGGGTTTGGGTAAAGAATAAGATAGTCAGCTATAGCTTTTGTAACTAAGAAATTTCACTTTCTTAGCACAGGTAAGTTCATATCAAACCACAGAACGCCCAGTTGTCTTTGTCAAATATGCTTATAGGCCAGGTACTGCCCATTTTCTGTGGAGACCTAAGTAGCCAAGCCATTTCTCAGAGTATAAAAATGTTTCCTACTTACCATCCAGGGGACTGGCCTGACTTCCCACAAGAAGTATGGTTTCACAGACAGATAGAAAAGCTTAGACTCCTAGCAGACATGCAGAAAGCTCATGATGTGTGAGCACACCATCCTGATTTTCAGCCTTTATTCTAAAGACACTTTCTAATGGGTTTTTTGGGTTGTCTGGGTTGTTTTTTTTCCCACTGACTGATTCTTTTAAAGAGGAAAGAGTAACACTCAATTATTTTAAAGAAATGGAGCTATCTTTAAGAAAGATTTAAAAACTCATTTAAGGTACTTCCCTTTGGCAGAAGAAGCCCTTATAGGAGGTTTTAAAACTTTACTAAAAATTGCTCCTACACCTTGTTGGCTGTTTTGGTTCCTTTTGTAAGATGTTTCGATTTTCCCTTAAGCACAGACCCTTGCTTGGTAGCTTCAGATTTTGGACTAGGTTTGAGAAGCCAGATGCCTCAGAGTTAGGTACTCAAGCACTTTACTTTTAGGCGCTTATGTTCTTAATTAGATCCAGCCTTTTAGATGATGAACATTTCAGAAAAGACTCTCTGCATTAAGAAGAATTTATATTAAGCCATAGAAAAATGTTAAATTTTAATGCGGTAGAGCACTCAAACTTGGTTCTTACTAGTGAGAATCTCATTTACAAAATGGCTGCTAATGAAATCTCAGACAATATATGTTGGCTTCAAAGCAAAATTAAAATAAAGACAAATGACTGAGGAATTATTGTTTTCAATAAGTTCTTTTTTCATGTGCTAATTACAGACTAAGAAAGTGATTCGAGTATCTTGTTATCTATCTCTCCTTTTTCTGCCAGGAATTTATAAAGGGTGTGAAAATTGAGGGGTACAGTAATAATTTCATTTATGTTTTGAAAAAAATAATCAGGTTAACCAGCATTTAATACCGAGAGCTTGAGGATTCCATTTGCATGACTTTGAAGGACAAATACAATACTATCAGTTCTGTCAGTGAAAGGAAAGATGGGCCTTGAGCATATGTATTTATTTATACACAGACAAAAAAGCCATCTCATCTGAGAATGAATTGACACAGGAGAGAAACCCATCAGGATATAGTCAGAAATATTAAATATTTTATGAGCAGTGAAGTGACTCAGATTTGACAAAAAAGTTTTACTGCTTTATGAGTTTTTAACTTTTTTTTTTTTTTACGTAGACTTTTGTGGGAGGGGGAACCCCACAAACACTAGATCAGCAGTGTCTAAAAAGATTTCAGTACCCCAGGCCAAATCTCCTGAAATAATATAATTATTACCGTGGTCAAAATGTTTGCAAGTTGCAAATTTCCAGCATACTTTAAGGGAACATAAACACTTCTTCTGTGCTCAGGGATTAAAATGAGAGAGAACAGAGATACACATTGTAGAATGCTACTAAAAAGAATTAAGTATTCAGTACATTATAAAGCAGGAGATAAATTCCTCTTGTTTTAAATGTCAGCAGACACTGAAGCCTGGTGCCATATGATCTTTCTGCATTCAGCTAAAGCCCACACACCCACAGGAGTGCAGTTTTGCTGAGGCCCCTCTGGAGTGAATCGTTGGTTCCATGATTCTTGGACAGTCTCTGGAAACCTCAGCTCCTCCCAGAAGGTGTTGTATCCTGAGTATCACTACTGGGTTGTTTCAGCATATCACTCTTGCACTTTGGGTTCTTCCATGGATACACATTAAATCCTAGTACTACCTGCAACACTGCATTGCTGACATTCAAAGCAATGCACGAGTTTTGTCCTGCTTGCCTCACAGGTCTCCAACATAAGTATTTGCTTAGTCATTCCCTGAGGTCCTGCCCTGCTGGTCTCCTGTCAAATCCTTTGGCTCTTGCCCTTTCAGCTCCTCTTCTCCTCCGACATGGAAGCTGTTGCTGGTGAAGGTTCACGGATCAGTGGGGTTTTTCCTGCCTGTTTTACAAACACATATTAACTCTTCAGTTCTCTTTCAGTTTCTGCCCAGCATTTTTAAACAAAAATGCTGCAGGCTGTCAGTCTGTACTTTGAACAATGATTGTTAGGATTTATTCTTAAATATAAACAGCCAGGAGGAGTCTGGAGGTGCTAAACAGACAGAGCCTGATGAATAATGTGTGTAATTCCCAGCTGAACCCAAAAGCATCCACTTCTGGGCTACTTGTCAGAGCAACAGGAAAGGGCAAGTCAGCAAGCACATGCCAAGGCTCCCCGAGAGCCAGCAGCACACCCAGTCTCCCAGACAGGCGTCCCATGTCAGCCAGCATCCTCTGCCACCTCTCACCAGGCCCCTGGGTGATGAGATGGGGCCGAGCCCTCACTGGGTGTTAGGTAGGATTCTGGCAGGCATTCTTCCATGGGTCTCCCCTCCAGGACAAGATTAGGCCATCTGGAGAGCAGTGTTATCAGGAGGCATGTGATGTACAGGTCAAAAGGGTCAAAACAGTTGGAGAAATGCTTTTAAAAAAATGTGTGGAGCCCATATCCAAAGGGGTTTAAGCAGTCTCATTTTCTTTTGGACCAAACAAAATATCAGCATGCTGAGCAGTGAATAGGAAAAAAAAAAAAAAAAAAAAAAAACACCTGTGAGGTAGTAATTCCTTAATCTCTTATGGCCATTTCATGAGCAGATGTCCCAGGTCTGTAATTCCTAGAGACCAGTTTTTCCTCAAGTGATAAACCAGCCTTTAAGTAGTTGAGAATTTCCCTTGAAACTGCTTCCATCTCTCACTTAGTCTTCCCTCACTTTGCATCTCTTCCAAGGGTCCTTTCTGTTCCCAACATTTCCCACCAGGCCCTGATTGAAAGGACTGACTTCAAAGAACTCACATATTCATCCTGAATAGGGTATCTGAGATCCCTGTCTGCAACTCTTGCCTATGGGCAAGCTCAGATTTAACACTTTGAGTGCAGAAAGGCAGCACACAGGTAAAAAGTGGCACATGGTGTTTGTGATCATAAAAATAAAGCCAAGGTCTGCCATGTTCTTTTTGGCTGACTCCACCAGAGCCCAGTCACTCTGAAAGTGCAGACAAAGCTAATAGGAGAATGCCAGGACATATATAATCATGCAGGACATATCATGGCCTCTAAGAAATTTAGCACAAAGTGACTTCTGCATGAGAATTAAGATGTTGAGAGCACAAGGACTTTAGACATTACTTGGCCTAGAAGTTAAAAGGAGAGGGATAGTACTCATCCTTCACATGCATGGATTGCAGCTGCAATTCAGCATCATAAGGGACCTGGCCTCAGTGTAGATTTTCGATCCGTTCTTACACTCTTGTATTTATCATGTACACCAGCCTTGACTGTGCCAACTTACAGATATTCAGGTGTATTCTGAACGTTTTTTTGGTTGATTGTGACTTTTTGATTTTGTTTTTATTATACTCTGAGCTTATTATTTAACAAACTTCTGTGTCAGAAGAAAGGAAAGATGTCATATGGCATGGCAGTGCTTGGAAAAGCCAGGCTGAGGCAGAAAAGACAGAGGCTGCTTAAGTCACCTTTGCTAGGAAAAGACTCACATTTTGGAGCCCGGGGTTCAGACTGGCTGTCCTGGACTGGAGATCACAGTCTGGAGGCCGGTTTGGGACCTATCTAACAGGTGATCCATCCCAAAACCTCTAGAGGTTTGCTAGAGCAAAGAAAATATCAGAGGTTTCTTCTTCCTATGACTTTCAAGTCTCTCCATAGACTTTCAAACATAAGTGAACAGGAGTTCTCCAGCCTTTTAATTTAACCAAATTGCATTCCAAGTTGGTGTTTTCATTTTTTTAAAGATGTCTACTACATTTTTGCGTGCTATGCATATTGCATATTTTAACACCACTTCAATAATAAAATCTGAGCAAATAATGTGCAGCGAATAACTTGAAGAATTTCATCTCTTCTCTAATTCACAATTTGGCTGGCAGCAGATAGCAATGTTCTTGAATCTGTTGATCATTCAGAATTATACCACTGGTTATTTTAGAGATATAATTTCAAGTATACAGATTGTTTATTAACCTTTTATGGAAAGTGTAGGGAAAATGGTAATTTTGAGTTGCCATAGATATTTTAGATTGACTGTAGAGATCACATTATCTACATAAATATTTAATATTGAATGGCAATAATTTCTGTCAACATAGAAAGGTAATATAATATGACATCTTATTTGGCTTCCTCTGCTTCTAGTTCAGACTCAAAAAGGGCAGATAAAACACCACAAAAGTTTAAAACAGCTACACCATAACAACATTTGCACAGTGATGAACAAACCAGTATATTTTTTTTGCTTTTGAATCAAACTGATATTAACGGAATATACATACTGCAACTTTCCAATACTGAAGAGGAAATAGCAACAGCCTAAATACTGGTGTTTCCCTTTTTTTGTCCAAAGCAAATACCAGATCCTGCAGAATCCCTGGATTGTCATGTCCATTGGATTAGGATCCACCTTCAATTATACTTTATGACATTCTGCAGTGCTGACATTTTCTGACAAGAGCAGCAGAAACTTGGATAGAGCAGAAACTCTGTTCAGAACATTCACATGCATTACGTTTCCACTAAAATTTCATCTTAGTATCTCATGAATAAATAAATGTTTATGAATTAGCAAATACTAAAGTAGATGGGTATTATTTACTACATTTGTGATTGAAGATGAAAAACATCCCTGATTTATGTTGCTATATAGTGGGAAGGGTTTTAGAAAACCCATCTCTTTATGTGGAGATCAAATATAGGCACTGGGAAAACCCTTTTTGTATATACAAGGTTTGCTTGAATGATTAACATCTGGAATGTATTCATTTCTTCTATAAACTACATATGACTCCCTTTCTACTGCATTCCTCGAACAGCAAGCAACATGGATGTATTAATATTAACATGCCTTTGATTCACTTCTCCCCATTTTACAGTCTGCTGCCATATGCCAACAGCATGTCATTGGGCATGATGTAACCAAGTCTGCCCCAGGAAATTCAGAGAGACCATTTTACTAGAAATTGGGCCTAAAAAGACCACAATTTAATTTTATACCATTAGTTAAGCTGAAAAATATGAAAAGGACTTTGGCTCTGCACTACCTTTCTACTTCTGCAGTGATAGAAAAGACAAAAAATCTCACTGAAGCCTACAGCTGAGATTTCCCAAGAGGAAAAGAAAAACCAAGTTGGACTAAACTGCATGCAGAAAGCCTTGTTCCTCCCAGTTTGTCTCCTGGGACAGGGGTAGAAAGTAGGACAGCATGCAGATGGTAGCAGCATTGCTCAGGATGCCTCAGCCTGTCCAACCCTACCAGAATGACAACACTTTTACAGCCATCCCTGCTGCTTAGGTGTTGGCAACACCCCCAGCATAGTATAGGACTCTACTGACCAATACTTACCTAGAAAAAGCTATTCAGGACAAAAAAAATGGGGTGATCACCCTGTTTTGAAGGCAAGGCAGCCATGGCTCTTGACAATAAGGACAGGGTGGGGCTCTCGTTCCCTGTAACCTCTGGCAGCTGCAGCACTCTACACTGGGGAGACTTGAGCTTGTGTTTGCGCCTGAAAAGGGTAACACACCTCCACCCTCTGCCAAGAATGACCTCATTATACCTGTAGCTCTGGCCTTTGTTCTCAGGTTGGTCTTTTGCACCATGACCTGTTAGCCAGTGCTTAATAATTGCTGTATATGTTTATTTATAGCCCACTAAAAGGATTCAGAGTTTGAAATTTTATGCCTGTTATGGCCATGTATGCTGAATATAGAGAACACCAGGAATGCCTCATTACTATCCTTTAAAGAAACTAAAAATTCCCAAGATTCTAAGGGTAAGTACTATAGAACCATATAAGTTTTACAAACTGTGTAAGAGACTGGGTACATGGAGGTTTCAGTAATAGGGTCAGCATCTTTTCAACTTTTGAAAGTTAGCAAAAGCAAATATTGCATGATTGCTTTTAATGTTTAACGAAGAAACAATGACCTGATTTCATAGGCAATGTGTTTGCTTCTGAGACATGCCACCAAGATTCACAGCATGGATTTAAACTGATTTTAGGTAGCTCCAACAAAAAGTCACGTTTTGACAGGACATTGAATCTCACTTGTTTGCTTCTTCTAGAATGGAGTCATCTGGAATACTGCTCCAGTTCTGGGACACTATATTGTTAAAAAGATTGGTATAAGTCTGAAATAAAGGTCAGAAGTCTAAAAAATATGCTGGAAAATGAAGGAATACATAAGTTGGAGTTATTTTGCTCAGAAAAGAAGGCAGAATGTAATATCTTCATCATTAAAGGCTTTTAAGTGTAGGCTGGAAAAAAAAACATCTGTCAGAAGTGACATGGTTGTAGATAATCCTGTCATGTGCAGGGGAATAGATTGGATGACTTCCCAAGCGTTTTTTCTGCTGTTAGGTTCTTTTATAGACCAGATCCTGTCTGTTGTCAAGTGATACCTTAGGTTTGGGGAGAACCTGACAATAAGGAGAAGATTGCTGAGCCCTGAGCATTTTTTACATTGCATAATGGGCCCTGAAACTGTCCCACTCTACATGACTGTCCCTGCTGAGAGAGAAAGGACAGTACAGCTGGGAGGAGGCTTTTCATACAGAGTAATTTATTTCAAAGTACAAAGAAACATAGGAATGTAAAAATAACGTTAAAAGGTCTTGATTTCTGGGAAGTCAGCAAAATACTTGAGGCATTCTCACTTTATGGGACAGTGGAGAACATTCAGAAGCGTTTTCTTACCTCTCATCTTTATAAAGGTTTCTCTTAATTAGACAACAGGATTTTGACCTGACACCAGTGATCTGAATTACAATGGAGAATGTAATTATGTGAACACTTAACATATCCCATGTAAGGATACTATACCTTTTTTAATCATTTTATAACAAACATATATGGCAGCAGCTAGTAAATAAAAAGATTTTAAAAATATTTTTGCATAATTTTAATTTCCATAATAATATAGTCCAGCTTTGCTGACTTGTAATATCTTGCATGACAAGCTTTGCTTTTTTTTTTAAACCATATATTTTAATTATCTAAGCATTTTAGACATTCTATTTTCAAAGAGCAGCCTTGTCTCCTCTATGTACTTTCAGCGATTACACAGACAAACAAAATAAATCCCTAACTTAGCTGTTAATTTTTTAACACTACATTATTAAGAACAGCAACCCTGGTTCAGTTTGAATTACTGAATGTTTTTCATTTAGGACACAGCTATGGATGCTGTTATTTTCTCTCTCTCTCTCACCAACACACATACTACCATATGGAGTGCATTGCCCTGTGTGTATTCCAAGCTCTCAGGCTCCATTGTACATCCATGTTCAGCATTGTGTGAGCTCTAACCAAGCCAGAACAACAGCAGTGCCTGGTGCAGGCATCCCAGAATTAAAACTCTTCTGGATGGAGGTAGTGCCATACAAAGTCAGCATGGGCTTCAAAAATGGTACGTTTGTGTCGTTGCACTTCACATTAATTTTTGGCCTGTCTTTATATCTCAGAGTTTTCTGCCTCCATGCAATACTTTATCCGCTACTCCATTTATTACTCTTTTGATTTTTTTGAAGCAAAACAAGAAAACAAACAAAAATGTGAGAAGATCAGATTCTTTCTTAATCTTCACATCGAAGATTGAGAAGCAGAGAACAAAGAAGATTTTTTAGCCAACTTGTCACCCTCCTACCACTGCGCCAACCTAACCCCAGGCAGAGTTCCAAAAATGATGACTAATAGTAAGAGATCTTTCTGGTAAATGTAAATCTTCTGAATACAGTCACATTGTGGTTGCACTCCTAGTTCCCATGCACTGGAAGGAGATGGCATACAAGCCAGAACATCTGCCCTTAGTCACTGGAGGTTTATCAGATAATCTTCAAGGATCAGACATGTTTGTTGCTCAGCTGCTTTTTGCCACCAGAGCTCCTGGAATTGACCCTTGGTCTAATAAAAGCGGGAGGGGGGGATTACTTTAAATTTGAAGAAAACCAAAAACAGGCTTCCTGTGACATGTAATTTGTAAGAATGCAGCAAAGACTCCAAGAAGAACAAGCTGCATCACCACCCCCACCACAAAATTAAAGCATTGTCATTAACTATGCACAGAACCCACTGAACTCAAAGCAGCTTTCCAAAACCAAACCATTCCTTTCTTAAGCAATCACTGCAAATTGCAAAAGCAACAAATGTTTTAGCCACAAATGAAAGAACCATTGCCTGTCTACAAAGCTTCTTATGAAATCTCCCAGTTACTAAGGAAACATATGAAGACATTTGCTAGTGTGAAATTGGTGAAAGATCTATGCTTTCCAGGAGGTACTGAAATTTCTTTTTCTGGACATAGGCATAGGATGAAGATAATGAAGGGAAACCACACATTCCAGCTGTCAGAAACTTTGGAGCTTTTTCTCCATGATTAAATTGGTGAGCAATAGTACTCTTGGAGAAGTAGAACTGAAAAGAAGATTAAAAAAAGGCAAAAAAAATTGATTATTGATTATTGATTAGGGAATAGACACAGAGGATACAATTAAAAAAGTAGCACTGCAGTAAGGTGCCTGAAAGAAAACACACAAAATGCAGACATTATGATGAAAAATCCCTACTACAACATAGGTTTTATTTTCTGAAGCAATAGATTGCCAGGGACAGACCTCATTAGTGTGATGAGCGCCTTTCTAAGATAGTGAGAGGACAAATCCCTTTTCACAATCTAAGGCAAAAACCTACCATTCTGACTTTTCTGGATTATCCTTCCTCTGGTGTCAGGAGCAAACTCCCTGTTCTGTAAAGGGACTCTGTATGATCAGCTGCATTCTGGCAAAAACCCACCACTCACCAGCTCATGGGTGACCAGGGTTTCTGGAGACTGACACCAGCTCACAGGAGCTCTACAAGGCTTGAGGGCATGTGGTGTAATCCTGCAGGAGTGCCTTCTCCATTTCCAGGCTGGTTTAGCATTCAAAATTAAATAGAAAACTCTCAGAACAGCAGGGCCCTGACTGCTGTAGTACAGGCAAAGGAGCTCTATAATTTTCTGGTTTTCAAATGAAAGTTCATTACCAGTGACTTTCTTCTCTATGACAGGTTTGCAGATTTGAGTACAGGAGAACATTTGGTCATTGTACTTAACTGAAGAATGAAGTTCAAACTATTAAAGCACAGACATAAATGCTAAGCAGCTGAATGTGCATTTAGGGATCTGAGCACACAGTCTGTATATAAATCTCTGCAAAGGTGGTGGGGAGCAGAATCTCATGGCTATAAAACACTTTCAAAGATAAAAAGTCCCCTCAAAGACATTTATTTGCACTGTGTTCTAGTGTAATTCTGGAGAATAGAAAGGAAATTCAGAAATGGGAGGTGAGCAAGAAAATGGAGAGAAATGGAAGTAAAAGCAAAGACAGTGTAAGAAAAATACAATAGAAGGAGATACAGAAGCAAGAAGGTGATAAGATGAAGTACAAAAATCAATCTGAAAAGCCTTTCCAAAACATGAGAGAAGTAGAAACACAATCTAATGTGGAACAGATGAAGAGCAAAATATGGAAAAAAGACTGGAAAAAACAACAAACAGTGGAATAAAAATAGAGTTACAAATGGAGACAGAAAGTAAATAAACATGCAAGGGAAGTAAGGAAAATGTTAATGAGGTATTTTTTCATAGGCTATTCTCCGCAAAAAGGGTAAAGTTGTGTGAATTCAGGAATGTATGAATGATATACTCTGTATTTAGAACAACAGTGGCCAAGATTCTGAGTCAATACATAACAGAGATGTTAAATCACTTGTGTTTAAGGCATTAAACCAAGGAAAAATATTTTCTTCATCATACTTAGTGACAGCAGCAGCATCACGTCTCTTTCCAAAACACAGAAGTTGAGTCCACAGGCTCAGCAGTCTGGATCTGGGAGGGCTGGGTGTCTGTCAGTCAGTGTCAGTCAGTGTCTGCTTCACTAAAAGTGTACTCTGGTCTCTCTAAAGTCCAGGTATGACTGAACTGGATATTTATACTTTTTTACCTAAAGTGCCACTTGTTCCATGCATCCATCTTTCTACATAATACTCTTACTAGAAAGGGGCAGCCCACTGAAAGAGTTCTAAGCAGCATCGTCAGGGTTGTGACTCTGCAAAGCCTTGTGAAAGCAAAAGTTCTGCTCAGGAAGTATAAGATCCTTCCTGCCACATGGGATTTTTAAACTTTTCCAGAATATTCTGGAAGGAACACATCTTAGAGGCTGATTATGGGTCCAGCTTTGCTTTAGGCTTTAAGAAAATCTTTATAACTGCCTTGTGAAAGGTCTAATGGATTTTTAATCTTTACCTCTGTCAGCACTAAAATCACACCCACAGATTAAAAATAAAAATCTCAACCAGCTAAATTATATAGGTCTTTTTTTGAAACATACTTTTAAGATTTGCATAATTTAGTGCTGTGGTTAGTAATAAACATGAAGAAACAGGATTCTGTCTCAGGAACACCAAATCTTAATAAAGTGGTTATTCAAATGACTACTTTTGTTTATAGAAATATAGCATTTTAAAAATAGAAAGTGGTTTGAGTTTTTGATCTTCTGTTTAAAAGGAAAAGAAGTGATTCAATAGAATTAGTAACACTTGCAGCATATCAACCCACTCTCTCATAGAAAAGCAATATAGCAAAATGAATGTGGTTGGAAAGTCAGGCCAGAATAACAACTTCAGATCTACCCAAGGTTTGTATGGGCACTACACCAATTAGCATAATAGTTTCTTTGTTGGGAAGTGAAGCCTTTGTGCTTGGGATGCTTCCCAATTAAAGAGTTTTGCTTCAAGTGGGATTTAATTTTAATGTTTCAATACTAGAATGTTTCCTTGCTGTGTCTGCTTTCATTTCAAATGATGCTGAGGTTATATTTTCTACTTGGTACTGCTGTCACTAAGCCTCTCCAGTGTTTTTATTTACTGCATGGGAGTGACAGTGAAAGAGGAGTATGCCAAGAATCATGGTTTCCCAACATTTATCTCAAAATGAATGACCTAAATCGTGTAAGGCCAAAGTAATGAAGAATTTAGCATGAAAAAAAAAAAAAAAACATTAATGGGATGCCTGAGTTCCTTCTCAACAAACATTACATTAATGCCATTAAAAATCTTTCAAAAAACTGTCAGATAAAAAACAGTCTCTACTAGATCAAAATGGGAAAAAAAGCATTAATACAGTGACCACTTCATTTAATCTTTTTTTATGTTTGCAGAATCTCAGTGGGGCAAACACAGTTCCCCTCTGCTTAAGGATTTAGCAAATGTACAGGAAAAATATCTTTCTTAAGGATCTGTGATATTTAAGAGTGGCTTTTCTTGCTTAGATGTGACTGATTAGCTAATTAGTAAACTGCTTTATATTATTATTCCAGAAGCATGCTAGCCTGAAACCCCATATGAAATTAAAATGTTATTTCCATGAAAATATTCTTTTCACATGAAAGCATTTTTTCACTGACATGTCAGTAAAACACAACTGCTTGAATTATCATAAAAATAAAACAAACTACAGAAGTAAATTCATTGAAATCCAGATCCACTGAGATCTAAAATTAATCCAAATAATGTTGAAAAAAAATTATTACTACTGGTATGTAAACAAGTGAAACAGGGCAAAAGCTAACAGTAGTTCTCAAAGCCACTTGAGATCAGGATGAAGTTTGCAAGGGGTATTTAAAAATCAATATGACATTTTATGGATACATAATATGAATTCAGGGAAATGAACAGATCAAGTGTTGCTATGTTGAGAAGATGCATGAAACAACTCTGTGCATTCTGAAGCTGCTAAAGAATTCAACTCATAAGAAGATGATTATTAGTGGTCCAGGCATATATTAACACACACATGTGTCCAAACATCCTCTCATGCACTCTTCAGATCTGCTCTAATATTTGAATACCCTCAAAAACTATTTCTAAATTCAGGTTTGGAATATCTCTGAGTAAAACTCGACAGTTTAATATTTATATTTACATAATCCAGAAGAGACAGAATCAAGAAAAACACAAACCCAAGGTTTTCACCCTTGGGACTGATGCTATCTCAGAACTGCCAACTTTAAAAGTGATAGAAGAGTGTTGACAGACTGGGGATAAGATCCAATCAAAGGAATTTTGTCTTATATGGATTCAGTTGTAGAAATTCCCTGGCTTTCCAATACTGTAAATCAGACAAACAGACACATTGGAAAGATATCATAAAATATGTTTTCAGACTTCAGAAAAAGGTCTGCATGTTATCTAAATATATATAGTTCAACAGATCATGGGCTTGATTCTCCCCTCATTTGCATGAATGTAACTCTGCTAATCTCACCAGAGTTACTTCAAACACCCTTTTGTAATGGAAAGTGGAATCCAGCTCTAAATCTGTGTGTGATATAAGCTCAGCAAAATATATAAATCAGAACAATTATTGGGCCTAGCCCCTAAGGTACCTGATTACACAGCAAGACATAATTATGTCTTGATTTATGAATGCTGAAATTAAACATGGAATGAAACCAGTCTGAAGTAATATCAGAAAGACAGTATATGGCTGGAGTGTATTTTCATCAGAAGAATTTGGAGAAAGGAAGTATCTGCAATAACTGATTAGTGTACAATCAAGATTAAAAAACAACCCAACATCATTCAACACATTCAAATTAATTTCTAAGTTTCTGAAGAACAATTCAGGCATAGTATTTACTCACTGCTTATTATCCACAATATAATAGGCACTGTCTGAACATGGGGAGAACCAATACATTTGCTTGTGATCTGGAAATCCAAAATTCTTGTCTGAAATCCCTTGTTAACCTAATTCTACCAAAAATACTTATGAAACTGAATAACATTTGCCTAAAAAAATAAACTGGTATAAAATAATGACATATTCCCTGCATTGTCAAAGTAGCTTCAATTTTTAATTATGGCAATCTATCACAAATCAAAAGAGCTTAACTATGAAAAGCTAAACTGAATGAGAAAATAGAGCATAGTCTTTCTCCAGTGAGGAGGGCCAAGGATTAGTAACTAGAAAAATAGATGGTTGAGCCTCTGGAATAAATATAATTTAATTCTCAACAGAAAGGAAGTACATTTAAAATACTACTGGCATTCAGATGTAGAATTATATACACAAACATATATTTAAATTCATATTCATGCAGATACATGCACACATGTATAAATATATATACATGCATGTATGTATGCATCTGAATGAAAGGACACATTAATAAATTCAAAGCTATGGAGAACCTTGAATTGAGAAAATCTAAAATGTCAAAGTAAACAGTGAAATCACTCAAAATTAATAATTTTCTAGGACATTATAGTGACAGATCAAAAACTAATTGAAGACATTGCATACACAAGCTCCTGGAACTCTGAAGCATATAAATGGGTAAACTTGCAAAAGAATTAAAGCTAAAAGGCATAGCTGTATATTTTCCACTGCTCATATCCAACTCTTCTACCACAATGAATAAAATGTATTTCAAGCAATCTTTTCTTATTTTGAAATAATTTTTGTTCTCCTCTTCTTGCTAAGGAATATGTACCATGTGTCAGCTTTGGTTCCTATTCCCAGTGAACACTAACTTCAGTCTTCCAAGCACACACAGAAGAAAGGGAAAGGAATCCCTCGTTTCAGAATCTTCCCTTCTGTTGCAGAATGCCAAATGTACAGAAATTCACTGAATTTGGGGGGGTTTGGTTGGATGGTTGATCTTGTTTTCATTTAAATGTTTCATATATGAGCAGAATTTCTGCAAAAACTGAACAGTGTCTTTTACACAGATCCTCCTGTAAGTACAGAACCTACGCTAAAAGAAATGTTCTAAGATCATTGACTTTCTGACCAAACCCTGCTACGGCTAAGCTTTGCCTAAATTCAAATGGAAACAAAACGGTGTCCGTAGATAGATGTGAGCTTTCAGTTGCTCACTTAGGAGCCCTGTTGTTACAGATTCTTGAAGAGTGGAGCCAGAAAAAGTAGGGTTTACCAAGATATTACTTTCTAGTTCTGTTCGTTTTCTGCACAATGTTTTTGTCATGTTATCATTATTTATGGTGTAGCAGTCAAGGAACTGTGCTGGTTTGTGATAGGTACAACACAGACAAGTAGAAAAATCTCCCTGTCCCTGAGGATTCGCAGCCGAGCTGTCAGATAGGATGCTGCAGGTGAACAAAGCAGACAATGAAGCTCATGTTGGCTGGAAAAAGGAGAGAAATAAAAATAAAATGGGTTGAGTAGAAAAACTGACTCTTTTATAAGCATACTACTGCCAAGCAGTTGTGACTTCTAGGCACAGCAGCTGAAAGAAGAGTTTTAAGAGAGGATTAAACAATGTAGCAGATATTCCTATCAAATAATATGAGCTTTTTACTTTGGTTTACATTTGGGAGTAAATATTTTGACAGTTTTTCATGAGTGAAAAATGGGACAATACCTCAGAAAAAAGCAATAAGACCTAATAGAAATGACCAACGTCAAGTCCAGAACAAAGAGGAGTTGTCCTCTTTATCACCTTTCCCAGCACTTCAAGGGACAATGAAAAAATTGTACATTCTTAGAACAAACTTTAGCTAAGGTAAACATATGCCCTATCTGACTCATGAGCATCCCTGTAAATTAGGAATGTATGTGCACTAACAGCAATGTTAGAAATCTGGAACTAACACAACATAGAAATTCTATCACCAGAGTATTTCTAGATGGTAATTAGCAGCACAAACCACTTGGATGTCAGAGCAGGAGTAGGAAAATTCAGGGAGAAGGCACACTGTGTATCTCTGATAAGGCTCACATTAGCAATATTTCAGATAAAGACTGAAGGGAAGGATTCAGGGAAAGATAGTCTTCATCAGCACTTGCAGAGAGAGCCAAAAATTATTCAGGTTAGAGGCTATGCATCAGGAATACTTTTTCCTATTATTCACAAGGAGAAATAAGTCTATTAAAAGTTAATGCGATGGGAAATTGGAAATTGTGCAGCAACTTCTGTGTAGTGAAACTCATCTTTTTAAAGTAAGTTCTGAAGGCAAAAAGGAATAAATCTTTATCAGATTGTGATGCCAGAAAACCAAGATCTGTGGCTTGTACAGTAGCCCGTAGTTGCTGCACAGATGGACATTTGTTTGCAAGAAGTGACACAAATGTTGGAAACTAATGTCAGTGGTCACATTCAGTTTGTTTACAGGAATGTAGCCTGGGAATGATCCATTTTCCTATAGAGTCTATCACTGCATAATTTCTTGCATGAACTGATACAACACTCTCAAAATTTGTGAAGGTTTCACTCCCCTGCTATTCCATAGCTCCAGGAGTGCAGAAGAGAATGTAAACCCTGAGCTTTCCTTTCCCCAGATTCTACTACAGAAGGGCAGATTCCCTTTTGAATTTCAAAAAAATGGTACTCTGGGGCCCTGAGACCGGAGGTGGGCGTAGAGTTACACCAGTAAACCTGCTTGAGGTTGTCAGACTACTAAAGCCTTACATTTTTGTGGTGAAGCATTTTCAGATACAGCCAGGAAGAAATAGTCTCATGAGACAAGATTTAATATCAATGGTTCACAAAAAAATACCTGAATGAAGCCAAACTCCTGTACAGAAAAGGCCCCAACTGATGTTTCGCCAAACCAGGAAATGCCTGTAAAGAAACACACATGCACTAAAAACAGCATCCCCAGGGCCCTCGGCAAGAGCTGTGGTGGGGGCAGGAGAGAACAGCCAGCTGCAAGCACACCCTGGGACTGACCCACAACCTACAACACCACTCCAGAGGAAGCTGGCAAGGAGACAGTAACATACATTCCCAACAGCTAAAATGCAACTAAGCCAAGAGAGAAGCAATATTCATTTTGTGACCCTGTTACTCTCTGGTCAAATATACAGAATGGGCTGTATTTTAAAAGGAAACCCCCCCACTGGCACCTGGGGTACCACTATCATGACTTAATTAGATGAAGGTCTGAAATTAACATGGGTTGAATATACCAGTTCTTTCTGCAGAAATTACAGAAGCTCATGGAATAGTCTTGGGGAGGATCTTGTCACCCACGAGAACCACTGAACAACATGCTGACACCCTTCAAACATCAGTCCTATGCCATCACCCATGCCCTGCCTATGGGACATGAGGCACAGGGAGCTGAGGTGACTTCCCCACGGCCGCTCCGAAGGCCATGGGGCTCCAGCTACTGCTCCCTAGGACCGGCTGAGCTTTCTTATATTTCAGCCCCAGCAACATCTAATTCTTCCAAAATCTTCAGCATACTTTCCTGTTTGTTACAGTGGCACCTGCTGGCAACAGCACAGGCAAAAGCTGATTTCTTACTGTTGGGCAAAGCAGATAAGTTTAATTATGACTCAAGGTGTGCAGTATTTCATTTCTTTCTCTCTCACCCTCTCACCCTCTCTTTGGGTCTAATATAACACATTATACAGAACACAAGGAAGCTTGTTAGATTACTGTTGGAAGATGCAAGAATTGGTTAATTTTGCACCGTTTCTCCCTGTCATTATAATCTTTGCCACAAGAATGGCTACATTCTGTGAAATGTTCTGTTCTCAGTGCAGTCATTGTCATGTGAATGAGCTATCACAGAATCCTAATGCCTGAGATGTTTTATTCTTACATTCATGACATTTGTATTTCAGTGACAAAAGCTTCAGCAAGGAAAGGGAATGGAAGAAATTTAATCCAGTCTCTTGATCATTTTTAAATTCTAATTTTATGGTCTTTTCTTTTCTAGACGCTGCAGCACAGTTTCCTTAAATGTAAGAAGTCTGTATTTAGAGTAAGAATGAACTGATGAAATCAAACCTCTGGGATGTTTGTATTTTAATGGTTTCTGCATTAAAGACACTGTATCAGTGCAAATTTCTGATAGAAAAGGTGAAAACCAAGGAATACTTGCTAGTCATTTTTTGCTGCTTAAGAGCATATGTGTTCTGTGAAAACTCTGATGAGCTGGAGCTTCTATTACACCAGTATATAATAAAAGATCAATTCTTTTTAGACATTGATAATAGCTGATGGAATAGTTGGAAATAATATCAGAGGTAATCAGGCCAGGAAGAACATCACGAATCATTCTGAAAGTGCTGCAATGCAACATTTAGGAGGCTCTTCTGCTTTGCCTATTTCAGTGGCAAAAATTACCATTCATTTTAATGGGATCAGGTTCAGGACCTCAGTCCAAAATCTCCTATAGAGTAAAACTCTTTTTGTCAAGCCACTCTGAAATGGCTTCCATGCGTAACACTTTAGACAATACAGTTCTATTTTCCCTCACCATCTCAAATATTTTAAGCTTATCTTGCCAATTCTGCTACACCTGCTGTAAATTATAACATTTAGCAGGCAATTCTGTAGGGCTTCCCTAGCACATGTATCAAGGGGTAAATTACTATGACAGAGCAAACAAAACATTCAGATCAGCTGGAGGAGGAAGGGATTCTGGTGAGATTTTTTCCCAGCCATAGGTACAAAATAATTGTTCTTCCTATGGCGCGACTATAAAAAGGTGTCTGAGCTGTCAAAATGGTGTTCAGATGACTGACTGTCAAAGACCTGCTACAGCATCACAACTGGAGATTTTAATTGCATTCAGACATCACACTGGAAGGCCATGAGTGCATTTTCTCCCTTCTTTTCCCTCTTACATACACATGTTCTTTCAAAGTGTAAGCTTATATATTTATACGTATTTTCGCTGCTTCAAATTTGTATAATATTTTAATCTGTCTGCATGTCATGTAATAATATCCCTCTCGCTCTCGCTCTCTTTTTAAATAAATGTTTGCAGATTCCACTTTTGATACCAGAACTGCAAGGCCTCATTATTTCTTATTTCCAGAGGTTACAGGGTTTTAATGTTAAAATGTAATCTTTTAGATAGTTTCATTTGCCTAGCCTAACCTCCATGATCAAATAAGTACCTTTTTTACTTTTCAAAATACTAGGATCTCAGGACCCATGCATTCTCTTAATCATTGCTCAATTTCTTTTATCCATGTTCCTTTTTTCCCTACACTCATAACAAGACTGCAGCTCAGACCTGCAAGATCTGAACTCTAGTCCATATTTTTAAAGTCATGGTTCTATAGATAATGTATTTTTTTGATTTTAGTTCACAGGTAACCTACTTAAAGATATCTAGATATGTATTTTAAATTCTTAGATAAAATGTTCAAGTAGTTGATTTTAACTCGCAATAACAAAGAATTCAGAAAAGAAAATCCATAGGGAACAACCTCACAAGTACATGGTTATACTTTTCTACCTATTTTAGAGGGATTCATTTTTCTGGGAATCTCCCTGTTTTCATGCACTGCCTTTTTGCTTTCATTTTTCCTTTGATATCTTTCTTTACAGTGAAAAAAATAAAACAGGGGCTTATGTTAACTAGACAAAAACCACTTGTTTTTTACTCTGAATATTAAATCTTTTGGTCATAAATGTATGTTGGGGAGAATAGCTGGTATTCCTACTGTGAACATAACCAGTCTGTACTAGAAACCTTCCTATTCCTCATCACCAAAATTAAATTTTCAAAGAGAAAAAAAAATGAACAAGACCTGGTGTTTCCTTAATGATCTTACCTTACACAGGGACAACTTTTAAAACAGGTATAAGATTTAATAATGCAGGTTGTCTGTATTTACAGGCTTTGCTACAACACTGCCAACTCTAGCAGCTGTGATGGAGTAGTGTGCTGTGCAGGCCCTCAGATCCCAAATCTACCTTGATATGATACAGCAATAACAGATAACAGAGGAAACAAGTTTTGCCTTCTTTATATGGCACCTTGTAAAGCAACAAAAAATAAGCTTTCATTTTGAATGGAACACTTTCTGTATGAGGTTTGGGAAGAATGCATGAAAGAGTTTCCCCAGCCTCCCTCTTGCCCTGTTCAGCAAGTAAGAAATACATTCCAAATCTGAGCACCATGCAAATTATCTTCCACTTACAGACTATTCTCAGGTCCACCAGAGAAATGAGGTGGTAAACTGGCCACTCAAAGAGAAGCATGAACTTGTTTGCCAGTCTCTGGTTTTTGTTCTCTTTCAGCTTGGCAGTAATCACTGAATGCTACTCCAGACAGCCTAAACAGACAACATGGGAGTGCAGGGCAGATCATGAACTTTGAATGGTGCAATATTTGCTGAAAATTAATCCAATACGAACATTGCATTTTTTTCAGGAGGAATTTGGGAGAACAAATAGTGCAGGGAACACATCTTAGGACAACCTATAAACGCCTTAACCCTTTGCTAATGGCTTATTCAATACTTTTTTATTCTGTCTTGCTATTAACTTAGTCTTATTTAAATTGGGAAAGACCTTTAGAATTGCATAGTATTTGCCATTAAAGTATACTATAATTTTTTTTTCCCTAAACAAGCTAAGCATATTGTGACTGTTCCACATAATCTACCTGGTTAATCCTACTAAAAATCAATGTACAAGATAGAGAAATATGAACATCTTTTCCATTAGAAGGGTATCCATCTTCATTCATTTCATAGCTCTCTTTTTTTCTCTGTATTGTCATATAATGTTATTTGTTACCTACATGGGTGCCTACCTTTTCTAAACTTAGGAGTTACTACATATTATAAGGTAAAAAAAAATGCAAGTCAGTCTTCTTCAGGTAATATAGCTATTTTAAAGCATAATTTAAAAAAAATACCCTTGGATTATTTTACTTACTGTGTCTGAGCCTTTCACGTGCATTCAATCCATGTTTTCAAGTTTTCTTCTATATTCATGAAACCCAGAAACTCAATTTTATTTTTAAATGAAAGCTAAGATTATCAGATGATAATTGATTCCAAGGACTAGACTTTGAGTAAAATACCAGTATCATGAGACTTCTGATAAAATCACTGAAGTTGGCAACAACTGAAGAGTCAGGCAGAGAATATCACTTTTTCAATCTCCTTATTATATATATATTAAAAAAAAATCATCACCACAAGTAATAACAAATACTTCTCCGTGATCTTCCTATGTATTCAGTTAAACTAACAATACCTCCATCTGGTGACTACCTCCATCTGTGCCTCCCAACCTATTAACACCTCAACAATATGCAAGAAGGCAGATGTCCTTGATTTATAGGCATAGTACTGAGAACACAGGCTCCAGCTATGTACACATCAGTGAGATACAGATGATAACAATACCCCTACCAAAAGACTGAGAGACTAAATTAATTTTTTTTCAAAACACATAGCAATCTTTGCATAAAAGATGTTAAAAATAGAATTTAATGTTCTATAGACATATATTAAAGTAATATGAAGAAATATTCTCTTTGCATTCTTTTGGGTTAAATTCTAGAGAAAAGATGATGTGATATGTTTCCAATTTTTGGTCCAACTGCTCCCAAATGTTCATTCCTCTGTCAGCTTCAGCAGAACCTTCAAGTATCCAAAAAGATAATTTCACATATCAAATTTTAAGGTTTAAAAAGCAAATTTTCTGCAGGTATATAAACAACCAGGGACAATGTTTTTCTTCCTCAACTTGTATTCATCTTCATTAGGAACTGAGGCTACTTTTCACTTTACTATGCCTGAAACAAAGGAGGCCAGAGGAAGGGGAAAAGGAAGGCAATCAAAGAGCAATTAAAGAGATGATTAAAATTTAAAAAAAAAAAAATTAAAAAGCAAAAAACAAACAAATTACATATAAAATAAGAAGTAAATAAAAACAGAAAATGTGAAAAAATAGAAAAGAGAGCCTAAAATGAAGCAAAGGACACAATGAAAAAGCAAAAGTCAGTTAGAGGCCTGGGGGTCAGTAAAAAAAATGGAACAAATGGAAAAAAAAGGAAAGCAGAGAAGAAAGCAACACAGGCCAGTCAGGGCAAAACCATGAAGACTAGAATAATAAGGGTGATAAATAATATTTTCCACTTTTAATTTCCCTCAGAGAAGTTACTACAAAAACATAATGCACAATGATATAGTGATAAATACCAAAGGTTAAATCACATTTGCAAGAAATCTAAAGTGAGTCAATTCCTTTGTTCAGGACCAGATGGTAAGATCAAGTATCTACCATATTGTCACAAGAACTACATAGGTTCTATAATTTACCACCGTTCACAACTTTAATTCAAGGTAGTGCATAGCATCCAGTGTGTGTTTTGGTAGAGAATGGTTTAACTCACAATAGCTTTTTTGGGGTTCCTGGTGGGATATGTTCTACTCTTATTATTTTAATTTACTTTCTTTTCTTTCACACCACCAAAAGACAGGCATTACTGACTGATTTGGAAAGCTTTCACATTTACAATCCTCTCAGGAGAGCTTGAATGACACTATCCCAGACAAGCAGGTAACAAGACACTAACCAGATCAACAATAGTGAGATATTAAGGGAAAAAATCTTGCTAAAACAAAGGCCCAGTTGGAAGGGACATGGGTTTTCTCACAGGGTTCTGAGAAAGCTGTACCTTCATTTCTTCAGAAATTAAGCATGTACTTCTCTTCTCTCTTCTTGCTTTAATGTCATGCACTTTGCCTATTTCACTCTCCAGAACCACTGCTTTGCTAGTACTCTGCCAGACTCTGAAAAGAACACATATAATTGAGCTCATGCTTGAGCAACTTGATTAACTTCTAGATTAAAGGAGAGTAGTGGGTATTGTCTGCCTGGACCTCAGTAAGATTTTGACACTGTCTGCCATAAGATCCTCAGAGATAAGGTGATGAAGTATGGGCTTGGAATAGCAGACAGTGAGGTGAATGGAAACTGGATGAATATACAGGCCCAATGACAAGTGGCACAAAGTTTGGTTGGACTCCAGTAAATGGCAGTGTAACCTGGGGCCAATACTGCGTCTGGTCCTGTTCAACATCTTCATTAATGATCTAGATGATGGGGCAGTGTACCCTAGGAGAGTTTATTGGTTACACAAATTTGTGAGGAGTGTCTGATATGCCAGAGGATTCTGCTGCCATCAAGAAGGACTTAAAAAGGCCTCACGGAGCTCAAGAAGGGAAAGGGTAATGTCCTGCACCAGTGTAGGAATAAATCCAGGCACTGGTACATGCTGGGGGCCATACAACTAGAAAGAAGTTTGGAAAAAACTCTGCAACTCCTGGTGGACACCAAGTTGAATATGAGCTGGCGTGGTACTCTTGTGCCAAACAAGATGTGTGCTGCCCTGGAGTGCATTAGACAAAGCATTACCAGAAGGTCAGGGCAGGTGATCCTTTGCCCTCTCTAGTCTCCTATCCAGACCTGATGAGTCCACACCTGGAGTGCCAGGTCCCCTTCCAGACTCCCCAGCTCAAGAGACACATGGACATACTGGCCTCACCACCTAAGGGCCATGAAGATGTTTATGTGACTGAAGCATAGCTCCATTAAGGCAAGGCTAAGAGACATGCAACAGTTCTGCCTGGAGAAGAGAAGGTTCATGGGCAACCTTATGTTATATTATTGTTATAATCAATATTGATCACTATTTCCTATTTTATCTTTTCTTAATCCCTGTCCTTGTTTCTTTTACTTTTTCCCTCTTCCTCTTCGATATCTTTTTCTGTTTCTGTTTTTCTGGGATATATGCTGCCAGACACTGATGAGTCGAGCCCTGAAGACTTTGTGACAACGCTGCAGACCTTGCTGATGGAGTACTCTCGTCGCCAGTCGTGAGTCACGGGGTGGTGTCAGGGTCTGTCCGAAAATCCCTCATGTTTGCCTCACGACTGTCTCCAAGGACTGAGACCCTAGACCCTGAAAGTAGCTCTAGCCTGGCTGAGGTGGAAAGTCTGCCAAGCCTTAAGGTCTGGCAATGTCAGAGGTGTGCAATGCCATGGGAACTCAGTGCGAGAACAATGGACTGGTCATGGTGGACTGAGCCCTAATCAGTTCGTCCTGTACCTTCGGTCCTGTACTCTTGGTCCTGCACCGACACGACGGTTACAACTGGTTCCCAAAACAATGAGTCCATACCCACCATGTAGCCAGGAGAGCTGACGCTTTGGCCAGATGCCACCCGCTTTGAGAAACCCTATAAAAGACTCAAGGAGTTTTGAGGACTTTGTCCGGACCCCACCTGGAGAAGACAGCCTATGAGCATCTCGTCAAGCTCCGAGGGCCTCGTCTCGTCAGACTAGTAGCTATAATCCCCTTCCCCTCTTTCTCTATCTTTCACTCTATCTCTTTATTTCTCTCCCACTATCACAGTTGTTGGCACTAAATAAAAGTGCATTTTTGTTTAAGCAAAGTGTTGTGTCCCCTGCTGTTTCTTTTGTGCTTTGAGATCTCCAAAAAGAACCTATCAGGGACCCTGCATGCATTTGCGGACCCTGACAAAGTATATAAATACCTGAAGGGACAGAGAGGACAGAGCCAGGATCTTCTCAGTGGTGACCAGTGACAGGAGCAGAGGCACACACTGAACACAGAAGGATCCCTCTGAAAGAGTTTTTTGCTGTAAGGGTGACTGAGCACTTGCACAGGTTGCCCAGAAAGGTTGTGTAGTATCCCTCCTTGAAGACATTCAAAAGCTATCTGAACATGGTCCTGGACAATAAGCTGTAGGTGACCCTGTTAGAGCAGGATAGTTGGACCAGCTGATTTCCAGAGGTATCTTCCTACTTCAATCATTTTGTGATTGTGTGGTTCTGTGCAATTTTTTTTTTCATTTTTCCCTTTTTCCCTCCAACTTTCTTCCTCAATAGTGATAAATGTCTTTACCTTACCTAACCTGACCTTAGCTACAACCTCCAAATTACTAAGCAAGTTTACTCTTGCAGGTGAAAAAACACTCCAAAGAAAATAATTATTTACAAATGTTAGCTCTCAGAGACAAGTGATTCAGTTCTGGATGTCACTTTTATTCAAAATTCAAGAGATTTGGAACGTCCCAAAGGAAAGCTTCTTCAGAGGCCAATCAGCTTTCACATCTTCCTTCTCTTTGCCTATCTTCTGTCTCAGGTTAAGTCTCCATTTAGGCTGTTGCAGTTGCAAATGGCTTCAATGATGCTCTGTGTTAGTCCTGTTTTACCCATAGGAATCAGATTGCAGCAGAGTAAGCACCCCAGGTGTGGGCCCTCTGGTTTACAGTACTTAGGAAAATGGGTCTTCAATCAAAATTAATTGAAGTAATATGTAACATTAAAAACAGTTGTATCAGTTTTTCTCTAAATTAATGCTGTTCAAATATAAAAATACTGTAAAATTGCAGTAAATTTTCTGAAGAAAGCATAAAGCTAGAGCTAGTGTATGCTAACAGTTTATAGACTCTATAATCTATAACAGATTATTATCTATAACAGAGGACCTTTGGGCCCTCTGTTTCATTATGCTAGAACTATATTTTAAACACAAGTTCTGTCTCAGATATGTTTTAATTTAAACATGGAAGGTATTGGTTATGACCTTGTGTGCATTCCAACAGTTTGATGTTCCTAAACCAAAAGGTCAGCCTACTAACAAACTGCCCAATAAAAATATCTTTAGGGAAACTAAGTCAACCATGAAGACAGGATGCAAAAAAAAAAAAAAATTGCCTATTAGACTACAAATCTAAAAGTCATACTTGAAAAAACATATAAGAATTGAAAAAAAAATTAAAGTGGTAAATTGTGAAGATTCAGCTCCCTTTGTCACAAAACACAGAACCTACTTTATACCAATTTCTAATTGCTTCTGTTTTAATTGGACAATTGCCATTGTCCTCATATTCAATATTCTGTATTTCAGTGTTTCAAGGATTGACTGCTGCTTGCTTTCACCCTCCCCCATTCTTTCATAGGGCACTTTGAAAGGTGGTTTGCTTTGACAAGTACATCATTAGACAGAAGAGGGGAAGCAAGGTATCAATATCAGAAATGAGCAATAGCAGGAAAAGAGTGTGGCAGGAAAAGAAAACATTAGAAAGAGTTTGGTGTCCCAAAGTTAAAAAAAAAAAGCAAAAAAAAAACCAAAAAAAAACCTGCCAGGTTGGAATGACAGAATCTTATCTAGAGAAACCAAAAGTAAAACCTTCACTCACTGGCCAGTTTTATCAAAGAAATAACATGAGAAAGACTGCTTATGCAGACTTTGATGAGAGTGCCTAAAGTAAGAATTCTGGGTCTGAGATTTAATGATATTGCCTACCTTTTGACTATGACTGCAGAAATAAAGTACAGTTCAGTGACAGGTAAAACTATAATAAAAAACCATGTATCCCTGCTGTCTTATCCAGCTCATAAAAATCTTCCTCAGAACAAAATGTAATATTTCCATTTTTTAAGAAAAATGGTGATTTTTGGGAAGTAAATAAAAAATTAGCATCAGACTCATAATAGAAACCTAAGGTCCATCCTCAGCTACAAAGCAACCAGAGAACTTCAGGCAGAAGTTCTCTACAGACTGCTTCCTTTAGGACCCCACTGTCTTTGTATACTGGTCACAGGATTTCCACACATGTCCAGGATTTGGCTCATACTGTTTCTAGAGACAATAATACAACTCCCATTAATTTTAAAGCAGACAAGCTAAATCAATTCTAAGAGCTTTGAAAAATCTTCTCCTAAATGTTTTATATGACATTCTCCTGCCACTTAAATTATACCAGGCATCACAAGAATCTCAGGTTGCATTCAATAATTTGTTTGATGTAGTGGCTACTCTGTTTATTTAAAAATAACAGCTAAATTCCCAAATGAAATAAAAAGTTTAACTGGTTCTTTAGCTTTTATTGAATTCTTCTTAGGATGTCAAATCCTGTTGTTTGAAGTTCCGCAGGATCAATGCACAGTATTTTGCTAACTTTTTTTTTTTTTTCCCAGTCTGCTTGGGTTCTCACTCACAAAATTTCACTTCCAGGTTCAACTTCACTTAAACATTCAGGGTGAATTTCAGCCAAGTCCACTAACTGTGATCTGGTTTATGTTAAAGTCAGCCCATAAACTGCTCAAAACTGGTCCGGGATTCTTTTGAAACTGGGCTTAAGGTCTGTGTAAAAGCAAACTCAAGAAAATGTTTTGATGAGCCTAGGTTCAATATTCCAAACTCTATAATGAAACTTGAAATAAACCAAATTCCAATTTGTTTGGAGCTTCATACGAAGAGTGTTGTATTGCTCTGTCAGACTGATGATATTTTACCACAACTTTAACAGTGAAAGATTTTTCTTCCCATAATTTCCCCCAAACCCCTTGGCTGCTGGAAACAGTAATGTATTACCATGGATACAAATTACAGTGTGGGGTATGAGGAAGAGAGTGGAGGTTATAGTGTATAAAGAAATTTTTTTGGAGTCGGCATTTGAAGCAGGGAATCAGACAGTACAAGATTTTTTTTTTTTAATTCAAATACATCCAGATCATAGAAATATTAATTTCAAGAAGATTGGCTAAAATAAATTACATTTGAGTTTGTGTGTCTTTTGTACTGTCATTTCTTTTCAGGAAAGCCAAGTGAAAACCTTCATATATTTTTGTGATTTAGTTTTTACAAAGAGCAATTTTAAAATTAGTCACTTGATTGTCACTATTTTTTCCTTTCAGCTGGAAAGAGAGAAAACTGGTGACTTGTCCACTACTGAAATTGTCAGGCTTATATCCCTCTGCTTTGTCCATGGCTGAGTGCAAAAATGCTCAGGTGCTTCACTGTTTTGAAAACAAAGACAGCCCTCACTTCACCATCACTGTATGCAACAGTGAAAAAGAAGCCAAAAAGGACAATATGAAAAGTACAAAGAGAAGCAGGGGCAGACTTTCCAGAGAAGCAGTTTGGCCCTCTTCTAAAGGACCTGGCCCTTCTAAAGATGTGGACAAGTAACAAGAGAGCCAGAAGTGTTTTCCCTGGACTAGTGGTTTCCACTAAGATTCCCCAAACCAATTTATTGAAATAACACCACAAATTAATCCCAAGTAAAATCTATAGGAATAAAAATGGTAAAATTCCAGAAAAGTTTCCCAGAAAGCCTTTGCCACTTGGAAAGAGAAAATTTAAAAATTATATCATTTTTAAACACTTGAATCCTTTGCATTTAATTATATAGGAGTTACAAAAGTATTTTTCTGCTATACTGTCTAAGCTATTCAACCCTATGAAAATACTATTTTCTGCCCCTTCTATAGGAGTGTTTTTAAAGTGATCACTGAAAAGGGTGGTGCAGAGTCCAAAGAAAATGCAAGGATCATGTGACTCATTCTGCCACAGTAAAATATCGTTATTAAAATATTTGCACACAATTAAAATATTTCATCTTTATACATGTGGCACAATTCTTTCTATTAGGGATGCTAAAATATAATTCCCAAAGAAAGAAGCCAATTCATATCCAGAAAAGGCCCAGTTGTGTTCCCACTCCAGCTGGAGACAAGGCCTGCCCCCAGCTTCATGACAGCAGAATCCATCCCAGAATAATTTGCAGCAAATTGAGTGATCGAAAATAGAAGGGTTAACAGGTTTATTTTAGAATTAACTTTTAGTTTGGTGAAGATTAATATGTCAGGCTGAGCACTAAGTAGAGGTCAGTGCTAAAAGACCACCACACTAATCATGGGAATGTGTTGGAGCAGACATTGATGTGTTGCAGCAAACGTTTCTGGAGGAAAGCAGAGTGTGGTTTATCCCCAGCTGTTGGCCCAGGGCAGCTCCCAAGCCCTGCAGCTACATCACCAGCACTTCTCCTCCCAGGCTTTCCCTCCCAGTCACAGCCTCCCCACAGGCTGCCTTCTTCCCTGTAAAAGCAACCTGGATTTTACCAACACCAGAGTCCTGCCACTGTCCTCATGAGAGCCAAGGTTCCTGTTCTCCATTAAAGAAAAATATGCATCTTACAAGTATCTTTAGGAAATAGTGAATAATATTTTTTTACAAAATAGGATAGAGTATCTTTTCTACATCATATTTTATGTGATTTTTCATGCCAGTTAGTCCTCGGCATGACAATTTTTAAGGAATAAGGAGCCACGAGTGCAGAATATGAAACAGCAGGACCCAAATAATTAACAACCTCAAAATGAGGAAGAGGATTCCCAAAGCATGAAGACAGACAGCTCTGCTGCAAGGCAAAACACTTCTACTTTTGCATTAGAGACACAGCTCTGTCACAGACCTTAAAGCTGCATTTGTAAGGGATATAATAAACTTTTGTTAAGGGAATTAATTTTCTTTGTTACTTACACAACACAGCAGACCAAAATTTTTCTCAGTGCGCCAGCTGCTTCATCGTAATATAGCCAGCTGCAACATGCAGTCCATGCACTGATCAGCAACTCCCCAGCCAAAGCTGTGTGTTAAAGGGAAGAACTCAGATGGGTGATGCTCCTGAGTCCAAAAAGTTTGGAAGGCACAGCATCATTCACAGCCGAATCAGACTCCAGTGCCTCAGTTCTGTTCAGATCAGAGGACACAGATTTGTTCTACAGTTTTATGGAATATTTTCCAAATCTGAGAATTCCTTATGTTTCACTATATCTCCTGAACATCTCCTCAGTCATCTCTTTGGCGCTTGAAACATCCACACAGGGAGAAGGAGAGGTCAGGGGTGAAATATTTCAGTCAAGAAGGGTAGAGAGAATCCAGGGAGCTACAGTTCTTTCAGTGTTAGGCAAGTGCTGGGGAAGGTCATGGAGCAGATAAACTTGAATGCCATCCCATGGTATATGCAGGACAGCCATGGCATCAGGCACAGCCAGCCCTGGTTTGTGAGTGGCAGGTCCTGCTTGACCAACCTGATCTCCTTCTGTGACAAAGTGACCCACTTTGTGGATGAAGGAAAGGCTATGGACACTTTCTCTACCTGGACTTTAGGAAAGCCTTTGACATAGCTCACCACACCATTCTTCTCCTGGAGAAACATGGCTTGGAAGGGTGCCCTGCTTACTGTGTAGAAAAATGACTGAATGGCCAGTCCCAGACAGTGGTAGTGCCAGCTGGCAACCAGTCACAAGTGGTGCTCCCATGGCTCAGTGTTAGTTCCAGTCCTGTTACTATCTTTGTCAGTGATCCAGGCAAGAGGATCAAGTGCACCCTAAGTCAATTTGCATATGACACCAAGTTGTGTGGGAGTGTTGATCTGCTGGAGGGCAGGACAGGTCTGCAGAGGATCTGAATGGGCTGGATTGATAGGCTGAGTCCACTTGTATGATGTTCAACAAGACCAAGTGCTGGGTCCTGAACTGGGGTCACACCAACCCCATGCAGAGCCACAGAGTGACTGGGAAGCCTCCCAGCAACACAGAAGTTACGGGTGTTGGTCAACAGCAGCTGAACATGAGCCAGAATGTGCCCAAGAGACCAAGACAGCCAATAGCATTCTGCTTACAGCAGAAATAGTGTGGCCAGCAGGACCAGGGCAGGTAATGTCCCCCTGTACTGGACACTGGTGAGGCCACACCTCAAATCCTGTGTTCAGTTTTGGCTCTTCACTATAAGAAAGACATTGATGTGCTGGAGGGTTTCCAGAGAAAGACAATGGAGCTGGGGAAGGGTCTGGAGCAGAAGTCCTATGAGGAGCAACTGAGGGAGCTGAGCTTAGCCTGAGGGAAAGGAGGCTCAGAGTGGACCTTATCGCTCTCTACAACTACCTGAAAGGCAGCTGTGGTCAGGGGGGATCTGTCTCTTCTCCCATGTAACAATCAATAAGACAAGAGGAAATGGCCTCAAATTGCACTAGGGAAGGTTTAGATTGGATATTAGGAATACTTTCTTCACAGAAAGGGTTGTCAAACATTGGAACAGTTGCTCAGGGAAGTGGTAGAGCCACCATCCCTGGAGGAATTTAAAAGATATGTAGACATGGCTCTTAGGGACATGGTTAATGGTGGATTTAGTTTTAGTTTAATGGCTGGAGTCAATGATCTTAAAGGTCCTTTTCAATGTAAATGGTTCCATGATTCTTAGTGGAGCAATGAAGCTTGAAAAATATGTAAATCTGCAAATTGCTCACACAGAGGTGTTAGATCAGAAATACCTAATGTTTTCTTTGACACTCAAACTGCCTGCTCTGAGTTGGCTGTTTTGTTGTAAGGCATTAATTGCTACAAAACCCTATAAAGATTTTTCACTTTCATGAGTATACGCACTGTTTCCAATGTGCCTTAAAATTGCAAAAGGGGAAAAAATAAATTCTTTTACTATTACACCTGTTAATTTTCATCTTAAAAAATCAGCAAGATTATAACTCATCCCTTTATCTTGGGGCCGTTTATTGGTGTTATTTCCATCCCTGAGGGATGAAGGATTCTTTGTCTGTATTCTGCAAAACAGAGGTGCATGATAAGCCTAAAAAAGCAGGACCACTATAGGGTAGTCACTAGAATTGAGAACAGCAGCATATTCATTTGAAGAAATCTCTTTCATCTGTAATTCCCTAATATACAGAGCAGAAGTTTGGAGGTAAGACTCTTAGCTTTAAATAGATTTACCCAGTTTACACAGCTCACTAAGGCTTGGGGATCCTCCAAATTTGCAGGTTTCTTCTGACTGCTGCAGACAGGTTTTAATGAAATCTGTGAAAGACACAGATATGGAGGCTGACAACCACCAAGAGGCAAAAGGATAGAAAGCAGAACCTGCATCTGCAAAGAGTCATGCCTCCAGAAACGCACACACATAGCACAAGAGCAGCTATATTGATTATCAGATAGCATTTGACACTGTAAACAGATAAGCTCGTAGGCCAAAGTTGTTGGTTATCACGTATGTATCACTACACACTACTTTAGCTTTAATAGTCCCTCTGACAGAGAGATGGAGTGAGGCAGACAATCAGGTGATTTTCAAAGACAGAGGGAAAGGTTCTAACCTCTAACACAGTTGACAACATTGTTCAAATCTTTCCGGACCAAAAAAAAAACCACCAAAAAACAAATAAAGAAAAAAACCCCACAACAACTATGAAACCTTACAAGATATCTCTCAGAAAACTACTGAGTCCAAATATAAAATCCTTTTGAATGAACAGTGCAGACTACCCCAGCATATACTAAGGGAAATGAGAAAGCAATTAAGATACCTTTGTTAAAGAATTTTTAACCTGTCAGCAATACATGCCTTTTGTTCTTTAATCTTTTGGGTTAATAAAATCAGGGCCAGTTTCCTTAGAGATGCTGAAGCTATTAGGTATCAGTAAAATGTACCACAGGGACTCTGTAGGAAAAAATGCATTTAATTGAGTGTTCAGAGCCAGAGCCACCCACTGTAAGTATATCCCGGCAATTGAGATGTTATTATTGCCAAGGCTCTACCATATGATGATATAAATGCATCTTTTCTGAGTGAGAACCCTGAACCCATGGATGAAAAGATGGCTGCAGTCCTTACAAAGAAAGTCTGGAAGTCTTTTGCATTTTGTCATTGCCATCCACAAGAACCAGTAGTGTCATTAATGGGATTACATTTCTATTGAATTCATAAGTAAATCTAGCAAAAATGACTTTTTAGAATGAGAGATATTCAGCATTTCCTTGTCTAAATTTGCATTTCTAATAATGTGTCTGTCTAAATGGTAACCTTATTATCAGTCTTTCAGTACTGTGTTCAGTCCTTGTGAAGAAACAAAGACACTCAAGTCCTTTCCTTCTTCATTTCTCATCTCTGGATGAATGATGTATGAGCTTTTCCAAATGCTTTCAACATATGATGGGTCTATTTAGCTGTGCACTGGAAGTGTTTGGAGTAAATGAAGACAAAGAAACTGAAATAGCAGCACTAACGGTAATTCAGATTCTGATTACTGATCCAAATTAGACTGAATAAACTAGAGAAAGGCAAGGTTTTGATACAGGTTTTTTACTAATAATAGTGAAATAAAATAAAATCCATATTTATCTGGTGTACTCCATGCTCTACAATCAGATTCTTGATTTTCAGTACACAGAACAAAACCTGATACAAAGATAAACTCCTCAGTTTAGTTCGAGGTTATTGATCTTCACTCAAAAACTTCTAACACTAAGTAGAGGTACACGAACTGGAGGAAACATTTCCCTCAGGGGACTTTTGTCCAAGGCTGCAGTTCTCACACAGGGTTTTTTATCAAGCTGATACACCTATTTCCTTAGGGACTGAAAGTGCCCTTTCAAATCTCTTCAGACTGGAAGCCTCACCTTGCTAAAGAAAAGATTTTGGATAACTAACAGAGCACTGGAAGCCTGCCCCCAAAAGCTGAATACAAACAAAATAAATATTCCCAAGCTTCCCTATATATTTTTCTTTAGGGAAAAAAAGAGAATATTTTCTGAGCTTAGAGTAAATTTAAAAGAAAAGAAAGTGAAAGTTTTTTTAGTGAGCAGACATGACTGTGCTAGACAGGTTATGGTACAATTAGTACTTTTCAAAGTCATGGAAATGCTGATAGAAAATGAAGCCATTAAATAATTAAGGGATGGTAGCAAATCAAAATCAACCAGTTTCATGAAAAACACATCTTGTCAAAGAAATATGAACTTTTAAAACATAATTTCTAGTGTGCTTCCCTTTTTTAAGGAAAAGATACCTTTTACATCCCCCTCACTAATTTGGCATTGATCACAAAGCCTCCACTAACACTACATATTCTGACAACACTATTTATAAGACTCCACAGGGTGTTTCCACCCTTTCCAGTCATCCTATACCTTGTAGTCTTATTTATATTCATGCAAAGTCTTTTCATCCAAACTCCTCATCAGTTCTTCCCTATACTGCTCCTTCTGGAAATGTGTCTGTTTTCCAGCCTGAATATTTTATTATGTCTAACTAATAACTTACCCCCCGCCCCATTCCCTGGGGATAGACACATGCACACACAAACACTATAGCCCAACATTGCACATATGAGCATAGGCTTCAGGGGCTTTTGAGCTTCCCTCTGAACAGCAAGGATTATAACCCTTCACATGAAATGTTACACTAGGCCAACTTCCAAACAGAATAATGCTGGATACTAGTTTTGGATGTCTGAAAGCTCTGATTTTTTTTTTTCATTATATCCTGTGGAATCTTGGTCAAATCCTGTATCTACTGTGTGCATCAAGATGCACCTATGAAAAGAGGAGAATTGGAGATGCAAAAGGGCATGTGGTATTTTTTGAAAGAATATGATAGAAAATAAAGCCTATAAATAAAAGCTATGAGAAAAGACATATTAGGCTTCAAAATAAGGTATGTTGGAAAGGGTAGGGGTCAGCATTGAAATAAATTTGGCTGTAGGCATTTCAATTTTAAGATAAGATATGTTGAGGTGGTTAAGGAAAACTGATTGGTCATTTATATTCATTGGTACAGAACATTAACATGAAGCAGGGACATCTAGAAAAGGATTTAGCCCATGTGTAGCTATTAATGAAAAAAGTGTCTTTCACTGGGAAGTCGAATTGGAGTCTGTATCAAGAGTCTTCTCTCTGCCCTACCCACTGCTTAGCAAAAAATCCCACCTTTTTTGTATCCATCACGTCCCCAACCTGATTCCCACCAGCCAGGCATCTTAATTTTACAAGACAGGAAACAGCTTCACATGGGCTATCAATAAAAATAGAAAGGAATAAAGGAAAAACCCTCATTCTCTGGCCCAGCAAGATTTTGCTAATTGAGATTGGATGCATTCCAAAAAAGAGTTGGATTCCTGCTTGTGTAAATTTTATTTCTCAAAAATGCCAAAATTCCCTTAAGAATCCCTGTTTCAGGAGACAACCAGTGGCTTAACCTGGACACCTGATACATTTTTGTCAGACACTGCAGAGAGACAATCTGCCACTTCAGACACAGCAAAGCCCTGTCTCAGCTCTGAGTGGAGCATGGTTCAGAGGGAACAGTAACTTTAAGTATGGGAACACTGCAGTCCTTCAGCTACTTGGAAGTATCTGTGGTTTGTTGCAATAACCCAAGGTTTTTGCTTACATGTGCTCAGAGGCCAATGAGCAAGTTGCAGATTTGTGCCAGTGCCTGCTCACAGGGCTTCCCCTTCCCAGCCTGGTGGCAGCAGCAGCGTAAGTGTCTCAGCAGCTGTTTGCCTGGCAGGCCCCAGAGGGTGAAATTAAAGAAACTCTTTAAAGTTTCATTTTTTTTTAATGCAGAACTTAAAAGTCATGCATTTTAACAGAACCATCTGGGCTGTGATGCAGAGTGTGCTGAAGTCATGCATCCTTACAACTTGAGCCAAGCTTTTCAGATCAGAAGAGACTGAGTCCTGTTTCTTCTATGGGTCAAGCATGGATAATAACACATTAACCAAAAGAATTTGTAGACAGTAGCAAAACCAAGAATTTCCACCATGGCAGTGTGCTTCTGCTTGGTAAACTATATAAGGGGACTCATGTTTACAGAAGGTATAAAAGCAGAGTTTAGGGAAAAGGAAGGAATATCTATGGCTTTCCCCTCTTTGGCCAAATGCAAAGAACTGAGGCATTGGTTTTGCTTAATTAGCAAAATCTTAACAGACCAGTAGATAAAGGGATTTTCTACCCTCTCCATTTTAACAGCTAGCTCCCTTATTTTGCTATTAATGTGACACATTGTGCTGAAACAGCTTTACAGTCAGAAGAGGAATACAACAGAAGGATTCTTATGCTGTTTAGCAATGAATTACTGAAACATAAAGATCTGCACTATTAAATTTTCACAGAATGAGTCTGTGAGTAATACAAAACTAAAAGAAAGCTTGACAAGATCCAAGGACAGCATCCAAGGTTCCCTCCTGTGAGACAGGCAAATTTCTCATATTTTTTCACCCAAATTTCATCCTATGTACTTCTTGTTAATAACAGACTATTACCTGGTGTCTTGATGTTTTTTAACAGACTATTACTCAGTGTCTAGATGTATTTTTTAAGTTCAGCATCTAGATATCTTTTCTGTTTTGCTGATGGCCACAAGAGGAACAAGTTAGTGACATGTGAGATCAGTAGAAGAAAAAAAGGCAGGGAATCCTCTGTATCCCTGCTTACATCTGAAGGCCTTGCTGTTAGTCTGTTTTGTAACAAAGAAGCATAACTAGTCCTCAGTATGCAGTGTGCCTGAGAAGTGCCTTGATCAGGTCAAGTTGTGTGTCAAGTCTTTTAAGACCTGAAATACAGTTCTGGTTTGGGGGGGGCCTGCTTTCCAGTGATAATATTTGCCTGCTCTTGTATTGACCAAATCTTAAAGAAAAACTTGTATATAGAATTTCTGAGACAACAATGCTTTTCTAGTTTTTTTTATATGGAGACACAATAAATATTTAAGTCAGTCAGACCTACCAGTTATTAATGAGACAGACAAAAAAGCATTCATTTTGCTGGCCACCTTTGCAAGGGTTAATCACACATTTCCATAACCTGCTTACATAGCTTTCCCCATATACCGTGGATGACTCTGGAAGGTCAGACTTACAGAATCTTGTATGCTCAGGCTCTAAAGCCCTGCAAAACACACATGACTCACATCTAATTGTTAGCATTTATCATTTTTATATTCCAAGTATACTCAATAAAACGGGATTTACTCTGTTGATGCGACAGTTGAAATATCTTTTGCTTAGATGTAAGCAAGAGGTTACGATCGCTCAGTTTTCTGATTGGTACAGGCACATTACAGCACCATGTTTCAAGTATCGAGGTGTTACAAGGGAATAGATGATAGAAGTCTTTTGAACAATAACTTTGTATGCATAATATATACAGCACTGTATACACACACACATGCCCTCTTCAATTCTAATATGAAAATGCAGTCATATCCTACAAAAACGTGCTGTAAAAATGAAGTAGAAACACATTCAACTAATGATTGTGCGAGAGAGTCACAGGTTAAATTTGTTTGCTAGTTTAGTAAGACGAAAGAGTGCAAACTAAGGAGGGTTCCCTGGGCTAATTCTCTAACAGTCAATCAGTTATTTTTATTAAAAGCAAAATAAAGCAAAAGAGATAAAAGATTATTAAAATAAAAATAAAATACCTTCAGACAGAAAAATGACTGGGAAGTAGGAGAGAATGGATATGATCTCCTTTCCTTTTACTTACATTTAACAATTAGTTATATACATCCTGAATCCATTTGTTATAAATGTATTCCAATATTTTATATAGAAAATGCTTACCAATAACTGCTGGAGCTGTTGTCCAAACTCATAGCCATTTTATTCTGAGGTGTATTTTCCATACATTGCTCACATCCATTAACTTTTGACCAATTAGCACAAATTCTGTATCATTGTGGCTGACTAGTTCCCTTCACATTTCTTTCAAAGACAGAAAATGGACAATGTGTGTGTATTTGTGTGTGTTTCCCTTCTGTGTGTTGTTTACACAGAGAATCACTGAATAAGCTTACACTCTTTCAAAAGATGTATGTCTGGGCTCTCAAACCCCAGGGCCCTGAACTAGTTGCATCCATATTGCCTTTTGGCCAGGCTCGAATTTCAGTCATTCCCACAAGGTGTATGCAGTTTTGAACTCACAGCAACAGCTGAACACCCTCCAAACAGCACAAGAGCTCATGTGCAGAGACTGCAGCCTGGGCAGAGTTTACAGTCAGGCTCCCAGCTGGCAGGACAGTACGGACACACATGCTAGGAGAGCAGCCTTTCCTTATATGCATATATGTATGCATCACCTAAGCAAACAAGTTTATTTACAGAAATTTCATTTGGGTAAGGCAAGGAGTATTCAGCAGCTCAGATTTGTCCTTCACAGCTGGCTCCTGTGGTAGAGGATATACAGACAAAGACTTTGCCATGACATCTGCCTGATCCCTGGATAAACATGGCTGTGAAAACATGTGCTCTTTCTGCTTCTCTGTTTGTATTAAGGTAGTGTATTCACCTACAAAACTTGTGTGACCATTAAGATATGGTCTGCTTTAAGATGCCTATTTCTGTTTAAGGAAGAAATTTAGTAGGAAGAAGAAAAAAAATATATTTATTGTACATTCAGAAAACAGAAACAGTGAGTAGTATTTTCCCAGGAAAAGGAAGTGTTACTGTTTATTTTATGGGCAACACTTTCTCAAAGTGAGTATGAAAACCTGGCCCTACAAATACCAGTACCATCCATGTGGCAGCAAAAATGGTGTATTCTTTTATGTATTTCTAAATAAGGTCTTAATCCTGTGAAGAAAACTGTAAAGACAGATACTTGCATTCATGTGCAGCTCCTACTGAAATAAACACAACTTGAAGAAGATTCCTTTTATCCAAAGGACTAAATTCTCCCTCCCTCTGAAAACTGCACAAACAATTCTGCCATGTTCTCTTATTTTACTCATACCATGCTAATAGAGAAAATATTCTCGGCAAGCAGATAGCCTCCCTTATAAGTAGTTTTATTGCAACACATCCCATGATTCCAACTGGGCATATTAGACTATGTGCTGTGCCAAATCAAGCACTTTTTTTTTTTTCTGAGGAGAAATGGGCAAGTTCCAGGGCTGAGCACAAATCACTTTCTGCGAGTACGCAGCAGTCTGTCCCCAGTGCTCAGTTACATTTGGCCAGAAAGATTATAGAAGTCTTTTGTTTGCCTGGATGGATGAGCATCCAGTTTAAGATAAACACTTGCACATTTGAATTTTCATGTGAGAATACTTGCCAATATAACTACAGATTCACTTTCTGCAAATACACAGGCAAGGCAGCCTGACTGTGAAAGACTCATGAAATTGTACGTGTGTATCTGAAAACAAGTGCAATTAAATATGAAGGCAAACCTACTGCAGAATATTTGCTATGTCTGTTCACCTCAATTATTTTCTGCAGTAAAGTACTGTGTGTGCTTGTGATCCTATGGAAAAATATTAGTTTTGTTTTAATATTAGGTGAAACAAAGTAGAATCAGCTGCATCTGAGAAACAGTGAAAGAGGCAACTATAGCTGATCATTAGCAAAAAGCTTCTAAGCCCCAAATTAAAAAGGCTGGTAGATAAAATTCTGTTTCAGCCTATTAGGTTTCTCAACTTCGTTTTTGTCTTTCTTTCCCCTCAGATCAGCTTTCTCCTTTCCAGGGCCCAGTAGTGGATTAATTGCATGCAACACATGTTCTTGTAATCAGGGAAGTTTGTTTTCTTCTATGTGCCCTTTTAAAGGGGAACTTGCTTGTCCTCTCTGGTGTTGTAGCAGTAAGAATTTAATTAGCAGCCAGAAACGTCATTACTGAAAGATTCCAACCTGAAGCAGATAGTTCCCAAATGTGTGACTTGTAGTAAACTAAACTAACCCAGCACAGACTCAGGTCCTTTGGGATGACCTATTTGCTCCCAAAGCTTCAGGATGGAGAGAGTCACCAGCTCTGCTCCTCATTATTGTTGTCTCAGCTTACTGCCCTAAAGTGAGAGCTAGTGGGAGGATGAGAGAGGTGCTAATCCACAGAGCAAAATACAGAAAGATTTACACCAGAGCTGAGTAAATATGGGAAAAGGAATGAACCCAATGTCTTTTTGAACCAAATCCTCTGTAAGTAATTTGCTTGATAAAACACAGCTCACATTTGGGCGGAGAGCTATGTTAGCAGACAGAGTGGAAATAGCATTAAACCTCCTTTAAGATGGTTTGCATAATGTCAAATAGGTTAAAGAAACCCTGCTTCCTAAATTAAAACCATATTACTCTTAAAGGAAAAATTTACTTTGGACAATAGTAGTGGAAAGAATGACTATATAATATAACTGTAATTAATTATTCACACGTGAACAGCATATAATGTTTGTGATTGCCCACAGTGTGTAATGTACATCGGGAAGTAATTCATGTGTGCTTTTGTATTGTCTGTGCCATCAAACAGTGCCAAAGCAAGGGAAGAATGGGGAAGCATGTGTTTGGACTTTATGCATGTAGGAAGGCCCATCACAGCTTTAGACAGACCTTCAGGAACATGTGTGTCAAGTCAAGAGTTCTTCAAGAATAACTGCTTGGCTCATCCTTCCAAACCTGTCCCCCAGCAGCTTCTCCTCCCTCCAGGGGGAAAAAAACTCCAATTCCAAAGTGCGGTTATCTTCAGGGCACCTTACACAGAACAAAAACACCTAACCGGAACCGGGACCTGGACCTGCCTTTGAGGAGAAAGCAAAGATTTCCAAGTGCCGGTCTTCCTCTCTTGATCTCATATACTTCTGTTGTTAGTGAAAACTGTAAAACAGTATTTACAAGCTTCTGCACAGCATGAGGCTGCCCATCTGCAGCACGGCAAGAGAGAGTTGGTTCTCTATACAACAGTGCAACCTAGTGGCTCTCCACAAAAGCTCTGCCCTTCAGCCACACAAGCTGTTTGGCATCTCTTGCTGATATTTTAGCATTTGAAAAACAGTAAGTGCATCAAACGGTCTTGTTTTACACACCTGCCTTTGTCTTTAGCTCAGACACAGGACAGAGGGCTCTTCAATAGCATCGCAGAACCTCAAAAATGTCGGCATAACGCAGTGAACTTTGGGAGGGTAAATGGTGGCTTGGCATTGGGTTGCGCCTTGCAGGCTATTACTCAAGTTGTGTAATTTATGCAACTGGTTTTGATGAAACTAATGTGATTATTCACGCGTGTAAGGATTTCTCTCTTGCTCAAGGGTTACTGGACCAGTCCCCAAGTCAGAAATTCTTCGGCTGGCTGTCATCAGTACCAAAGCAGGGCTACTGACAGTCTTAAAGTCATCTGCTCTAAGCCGGACGGGTATTTATTGCAAACTGGTGTTAAGTTTGCCCACATTGTTTGGAGGATTTCAGATTCAAAGGATAGGGAATACTGCAAGGAATGCAGTAATGGCAAATATCACAGTGTGGTAAATTACATTAGAAAGAAAACGTTGTCTAAATAAAGGTTTGATCCAAAGCCCATTTAAAAGTCATTGCAGGAAGGGTGCTTTACACGTTCTGATCTGCCCATTAGAGAAAGGCAGGGGGGAAAAAAGCCTCATTTAGTGCTGACACAATGTTTTCAACTCAGCCCATTTGTAATAAGATGCTCTTTAGCCAAATCATTTAAGTCATTTGGAAATCATTTAGAATTCTCTTTCAGAGCAATTAGTAAAAAGCTAAAAGCCTCAAATGGTTCTTTGTGGTAGCTTCATAATTATTATTTTAAACCAGAAAATATCACTTTAAAGAAGAAAAAGAAAAGCATCCACTGCTACTGAAAGTATCTGAGCTCTTTCTGGAGATCTGAGGCATAGAGAAAAGGTGACCTTTTCCAGATCTATGCATTCCATATAGCAGTCTTTTCCTGTCTCCCAAAGAACACACTGGGGAGGAAATCATTCACTATACTTGTTTATATGAGATGCTATAGTAAGAATTAAATGTAATTTAGTGGGACAATAAAATCTTCTCAAGTACTGATATTCGACACAGTATTGTTGTGTTTGGGGTGGATTTGAGGATGATTAAATGAGTAAATCACACAGATCTGAAACAGTTTTTTTCACCTCCTCAGATGGCATCTTGATCGTGCATGCACTGTGAACAACAAAAGCCTATAGGTCAGACCTGAAATTATAGCTAAAACTCAGGTCCTGAGGTACATGGACTGTTTATATCGATGAAAATTTATGATGTCTATACCTTAAATCCCCGGCCTCTCTTTTACATTGACTTCTTTACTATTTGCTGCTTTATTTTATGGTGATCCCTTGCCCTCTATAAATATATCACAGTTATTTAACCCTAGATCCCAACCACAGTTTTCAGTGTTTCAGGAGGGATCTATTTGTTACGTAGTCTGCTACTGGGGTTTTCATAATCCTATACATTAACAGCTATTATTTCACTGAAGTTAAAAATTTTCAACTATTTTCATCTTGTCATTTAACTTGATGCTACTTGGTATTACAGCCAAGAAAAGAAAACTGTGTGCTGTTTTTCTAAGATTATATTGAGGTACAAATCTTCTTTAATCTCCTGCAGTGATTGAGTTATTTTCTATTAAATATTTATCAGTGGAAAAATGAATAAATTTAACTGTGATAAATTATAGTTTGGCAGCCTTAATTGCCTATTGTTATTTTTAAAAAATCAGCCTTATAAAAATCTGACCTAATCCTAGAAACATGCCATGGAGTAATTAAAGTTTTCTGTGGGGATAGACTGCAATAATTATCTTGTTTTGACTGAGCTTCTTATTATTTTAGCCTGAAAAATAAAACTGAAAAACAGGAAAGGCATATAGATTTGCAAAACCTATTGTCTGATGTTAAAATTGTTAAGAAAATATGAGTCAGTATTATGCAAATTCTGACCTAATCCCAGGAACATATTGGTAGGTAATTGTATTTTTCTTTAAAAGGGGACAGACCCTACAATAATTATGCCTTGTTAGTGTCCACATTGCTATATTTTTGATTTATGTATTTTTGTGGGAGCTGACAGATAAGCAAGAAAAATTGACATATTATAAACTAATAAAAATAAATAATATCTGAATCTGCCTAGCAGCAATGCACATTGGGAAGCTAAATCAATGCATTAATCACACAAATTTTGAGCAAAGTATAGTTTGTGCTAAATGAAAAAGTGACCTATAGCAAACAGAGCTAAATATTGAAATCTTAGCACTAGGTGTTTGCATCTGCCATAATTCCTGAGGTCAAACAATGTAAGAATTTGACCTGTACTATTTTTCTGATTATCCTGTGCAATACTGTAGGATAAATTTGTGCTCTGCTCGTCTTTCTTATGATTTTAATAACCTTCCACCTGTTAGATCAGCTTTGTTCCCCAAGGTAAGAAATAAAATAAAAATTTGAAATAAAAATTTGGTTAGCATCTCTCTCTCTCTCTTTGTGTGCTTTAGCACAGCGTTTATTTTAGGGTGCTTGTTTACTAAAATGCTCTTGCTTTTCTGTGGGAAAACATTGCCTGTTAAGTGCCAGAATGAAAAAAAAACCCAAACATAATTTTGATACCCAGTAGCCACTAAGTCTGGGAGTTCTGCTCTAGTGCACCAGCATTGTGGACAAATTGGCAATGTAAATATTACAGAAATGAGCATAGGGTTGGACAGAATCTACCAACTGATATTGTCTAACACAACTGGTAGGAAATTGATGAACTGTTCACAGTACCCTCCCTTGCTTCAGGTTTTTGCCCATATAATCTCATCACACAGACAAGGCTGGGCCAAATCCACATGTAAAGAATATCACCAAAGTTAGCAGCGTGGGTCTGAATTCTTCTCAGTGATTGTAATTTGAACATATCAAAAGAAAATATCAAGATATTATGAACAAAGGATATACAGATTTCATTGTCTTCTCTTACACTATCTGCAAATGCCACTGCATGTCATCCTGTTTTGGCATTTCCAGAGCAGTCTCTTTCTTTAAGGGCTTTAAAGCAAGGATTGCAGAAGGAAAAAGGAAAAAAAGGAAACAAGGTCTGAAAAACCGTTCAGCTCTAAGAAAATTCCCTCTACAGCTTCCCAACCCCCAGATAAAGCTCCATGTCTCACACACTCCCAGGCTGCACATCTGCTCCAGTTGCTGGGTCTGGGAGCACGGTACAGCCTTGCTCTTTGCATCCAGCTGAGCTGAGCATGAGCTGAGGCTGCCCACAATCTCAGGAGGTGACACCTTCCAAGAACACCAACCTGAGCTTCTACCAGCCTGTGATGTGTGTGGTCACGGTATATCACAGAATCACAGAATAGCTCAGGTTGGGAAAAACTCCCAAGATCACTGAGTTCAACAATTAACGCTGCACTGTCATGTTCACCACTAAACCATATCCCCAAGTGCCATATCTACACGTTTTTTGAACCTGTCTTGATAAGCCCCTTGAGGGCTGCTTTGTGCCTGCTGCTGCCATGCAAATGCATTTTATTTAATATTTCATTTCAATGAAAGAACTGAGGGAGATCAGATGACAGTGCCAAGTGAAGAGCTCAAAATAATAGTTTAAAAACCCACAAAATAAAAAGAATAAATACAGGAGAAGTAGGTTTTCACACAAAAGCATTTGGTACCATTCATGAGTTAGTTTCAGAGGTGAAAGCAATCCATCTGGCTCTAGATATGTTGGCAAGCAAAGAGCACTCAATGTTTCAAGGGGTGAACAGACACAGTCACAGAAAAACTATCAAATGTTGTTTAAAAAAAAAGAGAAAGAAAAAGACTGTAGGTACAGATATAAGAACAGACAACCATTTGCACTCAGACATATTATGTGTACTTAAATACACATTTGGCAAAAGAAAATCATCTCAAAGAGGAGCTTCAAATCCTTCCCTGACTTTGCTGTTTCCCATTGGCTACCCTACCTCATCAATACATTTGGTATATGAATCCCAGACCTAAGTATTTTGCTATCACAGAATAAATTCAGGCATGAAGCTCAGAATTAAGGACCTCATGTCTCTTTTGGTGATGTCCTGAGATGATGGGATAATGATCATTTCCATCATGTTACTAAAGGAATCTCCTGCTTCAGGCCCTTTCATCACTCCCACTGCAGTGTAAATCAGGAAATGTTAGGACATGTAAGACAAGAACTGTTCGTAAAATGCCCAATAAGAAAGCGGTTTTCACCTGTATTTCTGCAAAGAGCAGCTAAAAATAATATAATTTATCTCATTAACTGAACCTACTCAGAAATCCCATAAAAATGTACTAACAAGGGTCACCCAGTACCTCCATTCTAAAAAAACATTGTGTACCTATGATTCTATAAAATTCACAATTATCTTCTATTTTTCTATCATTTCAACACATAACACTACCAGTGCCAAGATCAATTTCTTGCAAGATAAGGGAGAAAAAGGAGTCCATGTCAGCCAATTATGGGTCTCAGTGGGGAAGCCTGGAAGAGTCCATAGGCTTCCCTACTGTTGAACTATGAACTTGCTGGTCTGATGGAAAGGATGGAAAAAGGAAGGCAGTTTTATACCCTGAATAGAACAGCAGTAGGAGCTGTGCTCTCCCAAATGGACATGGTACTTGGAGCCTGAAGCCAGTATGAGAGGGAAAGAAGAGCAAGAACTGCTGAAGGAGAGAGGCCCGGCTTAGGCCTCAGCACCTGTGAGAAGACGTGATGAAGAACAAAATATCAGACTACTATAAGAGTTTTAACAGCTGATTCTATACAGTGGAATGAAGCACATTCCACACAACCCTGAGATTAAAATTTATACAGATTTGAACAATAAATTCTAACATAAAGTTTATATAATTTTAAATTTAGGAAACCAACACCAAATAAATTATGCAATTAACTGCTAATTTATGAACCCTGACACTGCTCTCTGTCCCAAAAACATACAGAGTAGCAGCTATTCTGCCTGGGTGATCAGACGTTCATGCTGGTGTTTAGGAGTCCCTGGTGAGGAAAAACATGTACACTGCGGCAGAACAGAGACCCACATTTCTGACTCCGGACACCTGCAAACTCCATGTTACTTATCTAAATATGTAAACCTGCTTTGTCCAAGCCATGGGCCATTAGAACCCAATGCTTCTAGAAAGCAAAACGTTGTGAGACAATTATAATAAATGCCTGCATTAACAAATAAAAGTGAAGCATTTTAACACAAGGATATCCTACATAATCTGAAACAATTTCGTCATGGAGCTGTTTATAGCAAAGTATTAAGTTTAGCTATTACAGCAGCTGACTTGTTCTCTGGAAACGCTATTCCCTGAAAGGCAGCATTACAATTAAAGAGTGAAGAGTATTTCAGCTGACATAGCATTCCTGCTATGGGCAGTCAATCAAGGGAAAGGCCAAAGCAACAGTCAGATAAAAGACTAATAAAGCTACGAATGACAATAAAAGTCCACTGAAAGCTTTATTAGACTGCTGAAAACCTAGCTCAGAACATAAAACAGCCCTTACACAGAGTAACCCCCAAACCTTTTACCACGGCTTGCAATAGATGTCACACTGTGCTGGTGAGGGCCCTGAAAAGCTTAACAGGCACCAAAAAAATCAAGGCCCAATCAGGACTGCAAATAGACTAGTTTGCTGAGTAAGTTGCTTTAGTGTAATATTCTGTGATAGAGGTTGGACTTACCCCTGAACTTTCTGGGAACAGCAATTCCTTAGCTACTTTTTCTAATCTGTAGATCTCAAATTACTTTGAAAGAAATGAAATGTCACATTTTTCATTTTCCAGGAAAGGAAGCTGAGGCATAGAGGGATGTTGTAACACTTCATTATAAATTTTCTTATGTAATGTAACCCTCAGATTATGGGATGGTGTTATGTGGCCTAAGCAAATTCATATGTATATACCTTTTTAATGTATTTCTGGATATCCTACAAGTTTAAACTTTAAATTCTTATGGTCAGGACATTCAAATGTCAGTAGCTTTGTGTCAGAAAAAGCAGGTAGGCTTCTTTCTTGTTAATAATAGATGCAATTTTTTTAAGGAAAACATTATATGATATACTAAATGTGATACATTTCCTTATAGTTATAATGGTCAAACATGATATGATATGTAGCAAGTTTTATTTGTTTTGTGTTATTAGAAGCACTCCCAGGAGAAGGAACACTGCCCTGCTGAACAACATTTGGATGCAAGAGAAACATTGCACGTGTGAAAGCTAAACCATGGCACAGCAAAATGTACAATAGTCCTGCACCGAAAAGGTGAATGGAACCATGGTGGTGTAACTGGTGACTCAAGTAAAGGGATGACAGAGACTGGCATTGGTGCTGATAGATCAAAGCAACTGGGGATCCTGTGTTTTGCACTATATACACTGCTAATATATGCTATATATGCTTAGTATAACAAGGCATTTCAGCATTCTTTGAACACTTGTGAAAATCAGAGCTGGTGGAAGGTTGCCTTCTTTGCTAGAATAATTCACACCAAGATCTGCTCCTAAAAGACATCATGTGTTCAGATTTCACAAAATTTTTTTCCCACCCTGTAATACCTCCTCCAACTATACCACAACAGGGTTTATACCCTAACATAGTCCCATTGTGCACCCTTAGTTTCACCTGACCCTGATCTTGGCTGCCAATACGACCTCACATTACTGCAGATTTTCTGAATAAAATCTTTTTTTTTTTCTCTGAGTGAGAAAAAGATCATGATGGACCCAGCAAAACATCAGCCAAATTAGATAGTACAAATATGGTCAATTTATTCTTGTGGGAGCTAATTCTGAGAAGTACTTCCACAGATATCTGCACCACTTGATTTTGGGGTTAGAGATCTTTCCTGGGTTCAATATTTGGCCTTGCTCACTTTGTAGTTTGTAAGCACCCAGGGTACCAAGGAAATCAAATGTGTATCAGATATATGCCTTTAGATCTATGCTCCCCAACGAAAATTGGTAATAAACAGTGATCCTTGAACCACTTTGGTTTGGGGTTTTCCTATTGTATTTCTACAGCAGACTCAGTGGTTTCAAGGAAGCTCCTAAGGACCTTACCTACTATTAAGCAAATTCTATGTGTTAAGTTTTTGGCCCTTACTCTAATATTCCTATTAAGATGTCAGTTAGAGGGGCATATCTGCAATTAGTATTGCACAATTATGCTAAACAACTAAGATCATAAGGCCCACTGTGCAAAAATGTGGAAGACGAAGACCCTTCCCAAATAGTTTGCAATCTAAATAAAGACAGTCATCAAAAAGTAACAGAAGCATGGAAAAATGAATGGACTTGCAGAGGGTATGCAGCAAAGAGGCTGAGCTAAGATTAATACTCATGGTGCTTGCCAGTCATTTTTTCTTAATTTCAATTAATTATATTCTATAAGCTCTGCAAAAAAATATGGCAAAAATTGTTTGAAGTGATGGAGTTACCATCCTTGGAGATATCCAAAGCAGGATAGCACCTAGTTCTGAGCAACCAGCTAAAGGAGGCCCGGCCTTGAGCAGGTGGATGGGACCCCATGACCTTCAGAGATCCCAACCTCAGCCATGCTGTGCTTCTGTGAACATTAATAACTCATTTTATCTTTAAAAATTAATACTTTTGCCAAAATTTAAACCAGTAAACTTGAGTAAAAATCTTTGTATTTCTTCTATCTCAAGTTACATATGTATATACACACACTGTGTGTTTTTCATATATTTACTAATTGCAATAAAAAAACTTCCAGCAATACACTTAGCATGTTCCCCTTTTTTAGATTTAATAATATTGCAAGGAAAGGAAACATCTGACTTTGGAATTATAGCAGTTACTATAACACAAAGCAGTTACTTTTGGCTTCCAAATAGGATAGGATCATATAAAACATCTGCAAGTCATTGGCTGGAGCAAAGATTAGAAGAAAAACGTTCTAGGATATTATGCGTATGTAGAATTCATTTGGCCTTAAGTCCAATTTAAGCAGCATGCAGTCCATGTACCTTGGCTTATAATGAGTTACTTTAATTCACAAACAAGGTGAACACTGTTCAGACTAATACCTGTAGAACTTGCTTCAGTTGGCACCTGCTAAGCAGTACACATTCTGAAAGCATTATTCCAAATGCTTCTAGAACTTCTGAACACCTTTTCAAAATGCAGGTGTTTTCACATTATGTATAAATTCTTCAAAAGGTCAATTAATTTCCACAGGTTTAATGCAGTTTTATTTCCCCAGGTTTATTTTTTGTTAGATTTCAGGGCAGGGATATTGAAGAAGTGTTAAATAGCAAGAGTCTGGAGATAGTCTGTTTATTTATTCTCTTATTCTCTTTGCACAAGGAAACTTTCCAGTTTAAAAAAAAAAATATATATTAACATATTAGAATGTGAAACAGGGGTAGGTAAGGGAAGATTACCATTACCTTCTCTGTTTCTTTTCCTTTTGATTGTTGCTGCTAAAGAAAACCTGAGTCATGAAATAAACCAACACAAATGCTTCCATGGGGAAGAGAAAGCATAAAATCTTAAATGAAAACAATCAACAACCTGTTAAAAAAAAAAAAAAGAAAAAGAGAAAGAGAGAGAAAAAGAGGCAGATATCAAACTTCTTTACACAATCAAACAGCATTTCCAGTCAGCTTTCACAAAGATCAGATCAGTTATGAATAATCTCCACCCAATACAAAATGCAGTGTAGATCATGTTGGAGCATTTTCTATCCTGTGCAATCATCACACACTGTGGAAGGACATGGCTAGGGCACAACACACTGTGTCACAGAACTTTAGAATAGCTAACCACATAAGAGATTTGCTTCCTTTTGTTTGTTTTATCTCAAGTATTGGAAACAAGTACTGTTCTTTTTACTACACTAATGACAGTTGCTTTTCTATTGTAACTTATCAGACTAAATTTGTCAAACCAAAAGACAGAACTTATCTACGCATTTTTTATTTTTAAGCAATCAGTTCACCTGAGCAACAGTAAAATCACATATTTTAACATATTATTGCTTTTTTCAAACCTATAAAGATATATAAAGATTAAAGAATGCTGCAGAAGTTCAAAGACCTCTCAGAAGCTTCTGTCACTCTAAGTCTGCTACATGTAAGAACAAAAGCATTTCTGGTATAAGGAATTAAATTCAGGACCCACTTGATTCATATAAGTCTCAATTAATACTTGTAGCAGTGCATTTCGGGGTGGGGGGGGGGGGTGGGGGTGTCCCTGGGGGGCCCCCCAAGGCTGTGAGTTCGCTGGTGGCAGCAGGCAGGCAAGGAGACTCCACACGGCTTCTGAGGGTGCTCATTAGATGAGGTTTATTGGGGGTCCTACCCCCGGGAGGCAGCATGGTTTCTGAAGGAGAGGGGGGAAGAAAGGGGAGTGAGGGGGGAAAGGGGAGGGGGAGAGAGGGGCTGAGAGAGCACCGGCCAGGAGAGGTGGGGAAGAGAGAGCGAACCGTCCCCCCGGCACACTGAACAGGGAGATTCAAATTGGGCGCGGAACAGATTGGGCCAATGGGATTACACACACAGGATACTGCAGGGGAGGATCACAGGCTGGGAATAAACCATACATTTTCCAGGGGTGAGACAGAGCATACCATTTAACTAAAATATAACACAACAACTCTCTCCTTCTTCCTCTCCCCCTCTACCACCCCCACTCTGCATTTCCCCCTAAAATTCATTTTCTTTTATTCCAGTCATGCATACTTTGGAAGAGTCCTACAAGGGAGGCTGGCCTTCCATCTGATTAGCAGATTCAGTTTTTTTTCTGTTGACGGCAAATAAGGATGAGTCAGTTTGGAAAAGACTAGTTTGTCTCTCATTCTTTTTTTTCTTTGCCACTGCCTCAAGAGAAACAGTTCTCATCCTCTTAAAGACTGTTGGTGAATTCCTATCCATGAGATCCACATGTGTATATGTGTGTACACTCATCTCTCACTCTGACCAACACAAAGGACATGAAATTAATAGACTACAGGTGCATTTTCTTTTCCGAGGCAGTGTTTGTTTGCTTGTTTTCTTTAATACTGAAAATTGCTTCCCAGATGGATCAGCTCTCTTTGACACCAGGTCGTAAGTGCTGGCACAAGGTTATAGCAAGAACAAATGGTTAGCAGTTGGATCACTCTGGTGCTGTCTTTGTTTAAGCTGGTGTAGAACCATACCCAACATCCTCCCACCTCACACACCGAGGAAAAGAGAAGCTGTGCTGAAGGGTCAGTACAGAGAATCCCCTTACATTCCCAGGATTCCAGCAATTCAGATGTTTGTCTGCTTGTCAATTTCCCAAAATGATTTTTCAAATCGTTGGCTGGTTTCAATTGACTAGACTTTACAGGGCTTTAGAAATTTCCCAGTTTTGAAGGTTATACAGGATTTGTGAAAAACAGTTTCTGTGTTTGAGAAGACATAAAGAGCTCAGCATGAGAAAATAATTTTAAATAAGCAGTATGAACTCAAGTGTTATCTGTTGTCTCTGACCAATCAGCACAAGTGGGCTGTCAACAAAACATATTGAAAATCAACTTGGCATAATTCTCTCTCTTGTGTAGGCAGTAACATTCCAGGGAGATGAGGTTACTGTGATAGACTGAGACAGTGGAGGGAAACTGGAAGTTCACATCAGAAAAGAGAACTGAGATCACACAGGACACGAGTAAAGACTGACAAGTATGGTCAAAGTATGTGTACGTAGAATACAAATCCACTTAACAACATCTACTACTCATGGAAAACTTTAGTAAATTATACTCATTAGTTCTAGCTGCTGGAAATAAAAGTATTCTAACTATTATGTTTGTTTAGCAAAGTGAATTTTAAAGCAGTTGAAACAATTTTTATAGTTAGTTTTATTATGACAAGTCTACTTACATTGTTCAATATAAGGACAGACAATAAAAGTCTATAGGACACAAATGGTGGAATTACAGATTTCTTGGCATTGTCACTGATATTGAAACCTGATCCACACCATAAAAAGGACAGCAATTAGGAAACCTTGACCAACTGGAAAACTTGGATACTCACTGCAAATATCAGAATGAAAACTTTCCTGTGAGTCCTGCAAGTTCTGACATTCATCTAATGGCTATGAAACGTGCTGCTATGTCATACCAACCCAACGAGCTATGACACACAAATTCCAGTACAGAAATGAAAAATAGATAAGTGCATTTGTAATTGCATCCTAAAAAAGTCAAAAAAGCTTCAGGTCTTATGTTTTTCATGTTTACAGAATCATTCATATTGGAAAGAATGGATTCTTTCTTTGTGCAAAGGATGACATATAGATGACTCCTTAAAAGCATGCTGTCCTCTTTCCATCTCCTCTGTTTTAGGACAGAGAAAAGGTGAGTAGCAAGTAGAAGTTGGAGGTTTTTGCAGGGTGACAGGAACTTCTAGTGGGAACTTGAGTGGATGGAAGAATTAAGATGAATAAAGAGCAAGGAGCCCAGTGACAAACCAAGCATAGGAGAATCCAATCCTGTGTGATAAGCTGAGGAAAGCAGTGAGGATAGGAAACAAGTTATAATAGCAAGTTCAGAGAACAGTTTAGCTAAACTGCTTCCAGGAGATAGTGTAGTTATTTCTGTGGTGATTTCTATGAAATATCAAAATTACTTTGTACCCTGCCTGAATGTAAGCCTTGCATTCCTAGTGTACGTAATAGTCTGAATGGGAAATATGCCATCACCTTTAACATGAAATCTTAATGGACTCCTTCAAAGGTGAATATAATGTCAATAAAAAAGGCAGGAAAGAAAATTATCATGTTCCATTTCAGAGTGCATACCTATCCCTGAGATTTTCAAAAACTCAGACAGGCTCAGGTTTTTTTTTCTTATATTGCCCAAACTATTCAAATTGTCTCAGACCCATCACTGTCTATCACTAGTCTGGCAACAACTTTGAAGACACCTATCTAAAAAGGACATCTTGCAGCAATTAAATCTAGCAGAGTAGAGAGCTCTGATCTAGACAATAAACAGCCTTTTCAACACTGTGCCAGGTCTCCCAGCTGGGAGAAGCCTAAATAAGGCAGGACTGAAATGATGCTCGCAGTCAGTGAGCTGTCTAAGACTTTTGTCAGGGCTGCCAGCATTTGTTCAGTTGAATTGGTGTCATCAATAGAGAGACTTTTTTTTCCCCAAAACTTTCCCAAGTGTAAACAAGACTTAAGATGCAGAGCGATATGGGAAACATTAATTTCACACTGTAGTGACACTATAAAAGAAAATAAAAATGAAAACAATCTAACAGGAATGGTTTCATCTAATTGGACTGTGCAAAAACAATTACAGGAAAATAATTGCCTGATTGTTTAAAAGGATTGCTAATGGGCAGAGCTAAGGTTATCTGAGTGCATTAGCTGTGTCCTTCTGAGGCTTAGATTTCTATTAAGATTTGCCTTGAATCTAAATTTCCAGAATTTATTCTTTCTCTTTCTAGTGAAATTGTAGCATTCCTGTAATGCATTTCACTTTAGCTTACTGATACATCCTCTTTGTCTGATTCTATTTTATATAGATTTAATTTAGGAATATACACAAGAGGGTTTTTTTTCCTTTCTATTTGTATTTGAAAGATTTATATATATGTGGGTTCCATTAAATACACATTTTCACACTTTTGTTTTTCACACACATCCTGTTGTGGCTCAATGGATGAGTAAAACTATGTTTTACAGTTCAGAGATGCCTTAACACCGATTCATTTTAACCATCTGAACTTCAAGACTAGAGCTGGAACTGATGTACAGTCCTGGAAATATGGAATAATGATTTTTCAAGGTTTCTTACTATAAGACCAGACCATGAAAAAGATATTGTATTTTATATTACATGTCTAACTGTATTTGCTTCAACTTTTGCTCTTTTGTTTTGTTTTGTTTTGGCAGGTTTTTTTTTTTTTTTTTTTTGAGGTTTTGCTTTTTTTTTTTTTTAGGAAGATATAGAAAGGAAATCTCACTGCTTATTTAAATCTGATTTTATTTCTACCTTTTGTATTACGTACCTATTTCTTAGTTTAGTCTGAAAAAATTTTATAGACAACTGCATTAAATAAAAACATTGTTAGTAATATCAGTAATAAACTCCATGCAGAGATTTTTAAACAGAAGTTACTTATTTTTCTTACAGATATCTACTTCTCCAAAATGGAGACTTGAAGCTGTCACTACCTGATAGAGCAGATGATACTACAAAAATTTTTCCACTTAATTTATGATTGGTAGTTGTGTTAGGTTACATCACATGTAGAAACAACAACAAGCTTTGGAAGCGTGGCAAGAAAGAATGTCCTCTTAAAGGAAAATACATTTTTACAGATCAGATGCCAGCATCAGTTTGGACAGTGCTTAGGTTTCATCATCTAACTTTTCACAACAAATCTAAGAGGAGTCATCCAATAAATTAATATTAAACAATTATTCTTGATCAAATTTCTTTTTCCCTGATTGTGTGGCTAGCATTCCGTTTCTAAGAACAGACTGTAGTTACAAGACATGATGCATTTCCATGGTTCCAGAACCTTATTTTCTAGACAGGAAAAAGGATAATTATTCTCTATTCAGTTAATTGATTTTTAAATTATGCTTGACTATTTTTCAAAGATCTCCAAGAGATGCTTCATGACAAGCTATAAAGTAACAGCTATCCATCTAGCAGTAAATAAAAAAACTTTGGTATTCAATTAACATATAAAGCCACTTAAATGGCACAACAACGTAAAACAGCAAATCTGTTTATCTCTTGTCAAATACTAATTTTCTTCCAATCTAATAATTATTTATTTAGATCTGGAATTTGCAGTTCAGATTTGTACTGATTAAATTGAATCTGAATAAATACAGACTACATTTATGTAGCATATACATGATAAACAGGCACAGTAACAAGCATTTATTAGAAGTGCGTTATTTGAAAATTATATATGTATGACTGCATGGGATACCTATACTATGACAGACTAGGTTATGTGCTTAATGGTTAAATTGAGCATATGCAGCTGAAAAAAAAAAATAAAGCTGGTTTGGCTTGAATTCTTAGACCCAGAACATACCAAAAGAATTTTCTGAAACTGTAGTGGCATATTCAGGCTATTTTTTAAATTTTATTTTACGTATTTAGATTTACAGAATGGTAAAGGTGAGCAGGCTGTGCTCTTACAGTTCTTTAAGTAACAATCTCCTCAACATAATAGCAATCCATTTCTCATCCTTTCAATGAAATTTCATTCCTTCAAAGTTCCAGGTATCAAATAAAGTCCCAAAATATTCATCATGCACTAACAGCACAGTTCTTGCATCTAGAGGAAGACATGAAAGAGTCTTTGCAGTACATTGCAGAAAATCAGTATACTTGGTGGTGGTGTATTGAGAAAGGAGAGGTAAATTGGATAGGAGAAAGCCTCTTTCAAAAGAAAAGGACCTCAATTCAAGCATTACTGTTGGTTCCTCAACTATCCTCTTGATAGTACATATATATATACAAAGAAAGGCACACTTTTTATCTTTTTAACTTAAAAAAAATTCACAAGTCTGAAAGACTGTTTATGTTCTGGTGATACAAGGATAGTAACAGTCTTCTATATGGGATTGTACAATCACAGCAATTACTGTGTTTTTGGTTTTTTTTTTTTTTTTTTGTCAAAGAATTTAGAACAGATGGAAGATTCTTTGAAGTCTTATTATTCCCTCTTTTCACCTGTGTTCTATGCATTATGTTAGGACAGGCTAAACATGGACATGAACTGAGTATGGGACTTGTTCTGAATGGACTTTCCTGAATAGAAATGGAGTTCCATTTCTCATGTACAATAAAACAGTCTTTACTGGCCATGCTATAAATGAAAGTACTAGTCCCGGAAAGCCCAATACATCCAAAAATATACTAGAAAAGGTTTTTCTCTGAAGAATACATATGGAAAGGTTCTTGACAAAATGTCCAGTTACTTCTATTATGTGCTTGTACAAAATTAACCTTGTCTCTCTGGATACAGCTATGATTTGTAGAAGTTTCACAGCAGTTTGACTGTGGGACTGTTATTCACACAGCCTAAAGGCTAGCAAGAAAAACAAGAAAGATTGAAAAGTTTGCTGTAATTTATTACTTCTAGATTCTAAATATTGATGCTGTAAGAACCACAAAAGGCCTAAAGTAATTAAATTAGCATCCAAGTTACATGAACTTGAATTCATGGAGTTCATACATCAGAAAGGGGAGACACAGTAAACGTGTTAGATTTACAGTTTAATTATATAGAGAATTTTAATAGAAATGTTAAAATTAGTATGACTGGACGATGGCTGAGAAAACACAGCCATTGGTTTCCATTCCAGCTGTGGAAACAACAGGAACATAAAGACAAGAAAAAGCTATATGACGAGCAAGTACAGATGCATGTGCCCTAGCAGATCCTTAAAATCCTATCACGTATTTAGGCTGGACTTCACAGGGTATTCAGGTGGAGACACAAAAGACAATGATTAAATCCTGAGGCACACATAAGTGGGGCAGGGTGAAGAGAGTTATTGCAGTCAAACTATTACACCACAAGTTATTGTGGTAAAAAAAAGTCCTATCCAAGGAAAGTGTATGGTTATTAACCTAAGAAGAATCCAAAAACTTCAAAAGGAGAACCCACAAAAAGGTGGGAAAAAGGTGTCTCATCTCCCATCTTCTCTTGGACCTGGATACCAGCATTTTGGTGCTTGTGAGCATGGGAGTATGAGAATGAGCATTGAGGACCACAGTGTTTTTCAAGTTTCATTTAATTTTAAAATAAAGTCATCTGTCACCTATACACAGTTTCTCATTGAGATTTCCTGCATTGTTATTGCAATGTTGCAACATTGTCTCTAATGATTACTTTTCCTTGGTTTAATTGCAGTTCTTATTTCGGTCTAACTCTGTCACCTTCATGTACATACCAGCAAATTGCAGCAGTATAGGTCTTCCTGTATAATAGATCACAACTCCTTCATATAAAATTATTTAGTGTATTTTTTAATGAGCCATTTAAAATTATAATATATCTGTAAATTACCATCAATTTTCTAAAAATAAATATTTTGTTAATTATTCATAATGGAATACACTGTCCTTTCCTTTCTCTAATAGAAACATGTTTTCTTTGGTATAGAAATATTTTCTCTTGTAGGAACAGGAAACCATTTTCAACAGCAGCGAGCTACCTGGATGTAAATTTGAGCTTGAATCAACAGTGTATGTGTTTGTTTTCAGAGTGCAGGTAATTTTCAGGTAGAATGTCTAAGTAAAATGAAAAGCTGCATTTTGGTTTGTTTGGTTGGGTTTTTTTAATGTTTCTCTCCTATCACTATATTTACACACTGTACAGTGACTATTCTCACTCCTCCAGAGGGTATCCCTGCCAGCAAATATATTAGCCAGTGCATATATTGTTTATTATTCTCATCCTGAAAATGATGTCCAGGAAGATTTTGAGACATTATAAGAGAGACCTTGAGATCAGTCTCAAAAATATTTGGAACCTAGATGCATTTTAATGTGACAAAACTAGTACTCCATGCATAAATCTGCAGCCACTTAAGGGAAAGAGATAACAAGTTAGATCTTATTTTCTCAGTTTCTCAACATTAACATCTCCAGCTGGATCTTTCCTACCAAATCATCTCTGATGGCTAAGATTCATCAGTTGTCACATTATGCCTGTTAAAACATGCAAGTTTCATACAAATCCTCTGCGTTTGCTATCCCTTTTTTTAAGAAATTTACTGAAACATGAAACCGTACATATTGGTTTGGCCCTGCTATCATTAGTTTTTTTTATAAATGCATACTTTTTGAAGAAAAACACCACTACAGTTTGATCTTAGTTCTCAACTTGTCCTGATGCTGCACTGTAATTCTGTAAACAAGAGGAGATGCATGCTATGAGTAGGAATGCAGTGTTTAAGAGACTGAAACCTGTAAACAATTCTCTCTCATGCCTGTAAAGTGCTTTTCTGCCTCATGCCTACTTTAGCTGAAACTAAAGCAAGTATTTGTTTTCACAGCAAAGGAAAAATACCTAGCTACAGCCAGCATTCATTCTTCCAGTAAATGACTCAAATAAGTATTAGTTAAATTCCAATATCTAATATTCATTTTTATATTATTTTGAATAGCCTTTGCTCAAAATCCTTGCGTAGACAAAGCAGAAAAACAGAAAATAATTCTTACATGTAATATATGAAGAAAGATGTATCATCCAAGAGATATTAAAATAGTTGTTTTTCCTTTTCTGTGATGAAAGGGTGAGGCAAAAGAAAAATATGAAAAATTATCCTGGGATCATGGGCTACCTTTCCAAATCAGATGACAAAATTTTCCATGCAAGACATTATTTTTGTGCAAATAAATAGCAAAACAGAAATTCATTAACACACCAATAATAAATTAGGAAAGAATTCTACAAAAATCCATAGATATTTACCAAAAAAATTAAGTGATAGCATCTAGGGCCATTAAAATTGTTCATAAGGTATTCACTGCTGAATAAAACTTCAACAGATTTTAATTTGTCCCATTTAATTCACTCACAAAGTTATTTTCAAACCTTTTGGTTCTCAAAGTGATATTTCAATACCAGATGATAAGGTAGAGAGCTCACAACATAAATAACACAAAAATAAAACACATCAGCCTGTATTGGAGGGTGAGACTCAGTTGTGGCACTGAGATATAATGCCTCTGTATATCAATTAAGGCCCTTCTGCATAATGTACTCTGCTATTTCAACCTTTTGATAAACAAAGAGCTAAATTGCCTCAGGAATAGATTGGCTTGATGTTCTTTCTGCACTTACCTCGCCACGGGTAGTCAAAAGATTTTAGGATCTGAAGGCAGCACTCCTTGCAGCACAGTCTATGGGACAAAATGAAAAACTGCATCCTCCCTGTTGCCTCGCTGATGCTTCAGTGACTAGGCAATTTATAATCTGGAAGCAGGAAAAGCTAGAGTTGTATTCACACTGAAACAGAAGTGAAAACAGAGGCTTTTTATATTATGAATTGGATTCAATTAACAGTTTAATGAACTTTTAGAGAGTGGCTAAAGTGCTTGCAAAAAGCCCATCTCAGTGTCAGAGAGATGTCTCCCATAGATGTGTAAGCTTAAAGGTCTGTCCAGAGAAGACAATCATAAAATAGCAGTAAAGCTGTGTGGAAAACCTCCCTTCCTAAGTTTTGAATTCTCATTCTGTTCCTCCTTTTCTTAATCATCCTCTCCACAATCCTGATTACTGTTTAGGACATTGCTATTTAAAAAGGTCAATTACAACTGAAAATGGAACACTGAAAATTATTACAGTGGTCAGTACTACTCTTTCTTATATGGGAAAAAAATAAAGCAACTCAATCTCTTTGGCCCATTGGAATAAGGAGTGAGGGGAAATATGATTTTTGTCTTCTGATTTCTGTCATTCTGTCTGAATATGCAAAGGCAATAAACATCAAATAAAGATGAAAATGGAATTTTGTGAGTTTCTGAAAACCTACTGCCTCTGATAGCAGGTGGGTACTCTCATGAGGCTTTTCTTGGTAGTTTGTCCCATGGAGTGGAATTCACAGGAACACATGCATTGAACAGAGAAAGGCATAGTCTAGTCTTTAGGAAATGCTGAGGAATTATGGACATTCATCCCAGAGAGTAATGGAAGCCAGTGCTCAGGAAAAATGGAAAGACCTACAGAAAACAAAATCCTCAGCATTTTTCTGCAATCTGATTTTAGGTGTCTTCTCCTTTGGCTTGCTTGCAATTTGGTGCTTTTATTCAACACAATACCTGTTACATCTCTCGATCTTCCACACACTTTACAAAGGGTGACATGTAATATAACAAGGCCAACACAGAGGTGTTGTAATTCTCTGTGCTGTAGCATCTACATCCTTTTGGATTCTAATAATTATTTTTACAGGTCAAGTCCTACCAATGAACCCTTCATATAGCGTGTGGTGGTCACAATAAGGCATTGTCACACTTATTTCAGAAAATGGCTCACATGTGTTTCTGTACAGACAGGATCTAACATTTATCTTTATAAAATAAAACCCCTGAAAACAGGAGGTTTATGTCATCTTACATAAAACTACTCTCCTTGAGAAAGCAAGAGTTTAGTCTCTTCCATCACTTGGAAAAGCTCTTTAGTTGATCTTAACTCTTTGTTGATTCTTTATTGTATTTCAAGAGTTGTCTAAAGTGTCATCATCCACCTAATACCTGAAGTCATCTTCCTTTCTGTCAGCTGCTGGTGAGGAGTTCACTAAAATCATATCTATTCTTCATGGCAGCGTAGGATGAACATGGAAATACTGTGAACTTCTTTTCCCCACAGATTACAGATCTGGTCTGGGTTATATGTTCCATGCAATTCCTTTGCTATAAGCAATACCCTTCTGCCCTGGCTAATGATGTATACAGGTTGGGAAAAGGATGGCTTCTTCCATCACTGCTTCTTTATCCTTGTGCTGACCAACATAATCCATGCTGCTTTCCTATTCGAACATGCAAAAAATTAAATTTTGACTGAGAGAAAAAGCATGGAGTAATATATTTTTTTCATATAAGTTAGTGTAAAAGGAAGAGTGGCTTCTCTTTAGTTACAGGCAGATTTTAAAAAATTATATTAACCATTATGAATAGATCAAGATGTATCAATGTCATAATAACATGTTCTTTAAAACACCATTTGGAAGATACTAGCTTTTTCTTCAATCAACATTCTGAAATAGGATCTCGTAAACATATTGACTGCAGTAGGATTTTTCAGTATCTTGGAGTCCCCTAAAATAAGGCACATTATTTACATTCAGTTCAAAGCTAAAGTCAAAAATGTTCATTTTTATGAAGAAAGCAAACAGGGTTTTTTTTCCTGATGTTAAAAAAACAAATAATTTAATTTTTGCTTTTTTGGATGGGTTAAAATATCTCTTAGGTTTATGGCACAAACTGTTCACTCATTTGAGCTCCTAAATACTTGTGGTACTTCTGAAATTCATTTGATTTAATAGTCATGAAAAAACTCACTTAGCTCTAATTTTTATAAGTAAAAGATACACTCAAGAGCAAACTCTTCATCAAACACATCATCTTTTCTTAGTGTCCCAAAATGGGTTGTAATCTCCTTGAAAAAAGTTGGTATTCAGATTTATTTGATGAATAGTTCTTCTCAGGAATTCAATTTGCTAACTTATAACCTTATTCTTGATGGGGACTGCATAATCAAAGTTGCTCAATTTGCAGCCACTACAGCATGAGCTTTTTCACAGCTTGGCTAGAGTAGAAAGCTTTTTATAATAAGGCTCTGGTAGACAGCAGTGTACCGGATATTAGACTTTTCCCAGAGGGTTCATTCTCCTATAGCTCTGCATGCATAATGGCGGAAGAAGGATATAGCCCCTTGATCTTTAGCACAGAAAAAATAAGAAATCAATTATGTCTGACTTTCTAGCAATGTTCTGCTATTAATTACATTTAATGGTTACAAAACTCACATGTAGGCATCCTTATGAAGAAATAAAGAAGCCAAGGGCCAAGGAGCCAACACATGACTAAATAGGGTACCAGATTTCAAATTAATGCATGTAAAGCTGCCAGAGCTGTCTTGCATGCACAAAATATTCAGCTCAACCCCACCCAATGTCTGAGGAAATCTACCCCTGTTCTAATTTTAATTTTCTTGTTAGGCTCTGCACAACTAGTGAGCAATCTGAGAAGCGTCTTAGAAAGTGAATTTGATTAATCCACTTTCTGCCTATAGTATGTACTTTTTAAAATACTGAATATAGGCTCCAGCAAATAGAACTCTAGCAGTATTTCATTCCTGTAAATGCTGATTTTTTTTTAAGCCATACCTTAGTCTAGGTGCATAAGAAGTACATATCTTTGTTTGTATGTTCATTTTCTGATAAATTGATAGATAAGTGTTCAAAATGGAACTCCCAAAATGCATTTTGTGTCTAGGACAATGCATTAGACTACTTAACCTTTCAAATACCTTGTGGTCTTCCTAAAACCCACTTCTTTTAGTATTCATCAAAAATTATGCATACACATAAGAGCATTCAAATTATTTATTCCAAATTTTTAATGACTGTAATTGTTACTCTGTATTTTGGTTGTTAGCCATATTAATGAGTAGGACTAAACCAATAATTTTCATGTAATACTTTATTTGCTGAAATATGTGAGGTTAAACACTCAGATATTAACTGTGAAGTCAAATATTCTTGAAGAGGGGGGAGAATTGAAAATATCAACAATATATTTTCCTATTTCCAAACATTTTGATTTTTCAGGATAATTTCACAAGGGGACATAGACATAAATTGCAACAGAATAAGTAGGCTGATTTTCAATTTAACTTTTCATTTCCTTTGCTTTGGATACAAATCTCATTAAACAAAATATTCTTTGTTAAGCTGCACTTTTTAATGGACAAAATTCCTTAAATTAGTAAGTATTTTGGTAATTCAAAGGATGGGATTTCCTTTTAGTGAACCATTAGTGACACTGATTCACCAAACCAGCATACATCAAACCAATATATAGCAAATAAGCAGCCTATTGCAAAAAAAATAGAGAAAGTGTAATTCTCTTAAAACCGTAGGAAAACAAAAAGCATCACCATTTTGCATTTCACCTTCTTGGAATTTAGATTGTTGCCTCATAATGACTGTAGGGTCTCTCCACTGACTTTTCTCTTCCATAACCAGCACCTCTTACATCATCTTCAGATGCTGATTGTGTACCAGAAGAGCATGACTGAACAGTGCACTCTGATAGGAAGTAATTACAGTTTTTGTCTGCCACTACAGTGCTCTTAGCTAAATGATGTGGTTCCTGCATTCCAGATGCATTTAACCTAGGCCATTCCTCATTTCAGTCCTGGGTTACCACAGACAGTCCAGTCTAACAATTACAGCTGCACTGTAAAATCCACCATTGCATACACCAGACCTGGCAGACAAATCTCCTTTGGCTGGGAGAGGTAGCCAGGGCACCCACAGCATTTGTGTCAGGTTGCATCGACCATCTTGGGGACATTCCTTTCACACCAAAAAGTTAAAATTCTGTAAATACAGACGGGTATCACTCTTTCTGCCTGAAAAAGTTACTAGGTAACAGAAAGATGCACAAAGCACAAGGATGAGACCTTCAACAGAAGAGGAAATCTAGAGACCTTCTTGGTGGCATGTTTTAGTGCCATGCAAAATATAAGCACTTGCTTGGCCCAGCTTTAGAACAAAATAAAATACTGCTAACAATAAAATGAGCCCACTTCATTCCTGAATAAAATATTTCATCCTTTTTTAATTATTTCAGATGCCCTACTGAGTTGTTGTATGTGCTTGAAAATAAAATGGAACAAGTACCCTATTTGGACCTCATGCCACAGCTTCTCAAGGGAGGTCAGAATATCAGCCTTGAATCTCAACATAACTCTGGTATTTAGTGCATGAAGGTAGACTGTCAGAAAGCTTCTTACTTTGGGTGGTGTAAATATGGTATACATAAAAACTGCTCTTTTTTTGCTTTCAAAACTGTACAATCTGTACCTTCAGTAAGTCTCTTTAAAAGCATTGTTTCTCAAAAATCCACAGGAAATCTATATCTTTTGAAAAACCACAAAAAAGATAATTAAGAAAATAAGGACAGCATGATGCTGGGGTACATATTACAGGAAGAAGAAAATTCAGAAATGAAAATGAGACTTGAGGGCAGTGCAGGCTCAGGAAAGAGAGAAGCTCTGGGTTAAAAGACCACTTATATTTACCCCTAGACAAATATAACCTATACTGATATTAAATGACACCTTTTTTGCAACCAAGCTCTGATTATGCACAGTAAAATATGGTATTATTATTATTATTATTATTATTATTACTATTATTATTTTGAACACTAAGTTTGACAATCGCAAGAAACAGCTAAAATTCTCTGCATGCAAATTTCTACCCTCAGCTTAATACCTAGGGATGTTCAGGGAAGAATTAATTGGAAGCAACCAAAAAAAAAAGAAAGGAAAAAGAAAAGAGTTACAGTGCCCCAGTGAATAATTTATAGCTGTTTCCTTTTCAACAAAGGGAATGTTGAATGTTTTTGACAATAGCAGGTACATAATTGTTTTATGCTGGGGGCATTTATTGTAACTCATTCATTATATCATCTTGCTAGTTTTCATGGCATGCATTTATTTGTTCTCTTAGTGGAACAATTTGAATGACAACTAGGAGAAATAGTGGGGGACTGAGAGTGAGAAATAGCATGTTAAAAGATTTAAACCAGTTTGATAGACAACTTGAAAACACCATCAACACCATTAGCACAGGGAGAGCGAAAGGCCTATATCCAATGACCACCTTTTTAATAAATGTCTCTTTTTCTACAGAACTGTCTTTGTTCATTCATTTCAGTTGATTTGGGTCAGAAAGGAGACTATTATACAATGAAAAGCTTAAGACTGTGAAAGAAGAAAAAAAGACAACACAGAACCACATGTGAGAAAATCTTGGGGGAAAGTCAAATCCATGAGCTTCCTCCAAAGAAATAACTAAACCTAGAAGTTCAACACAGACAGTGTGACCATATATCTGACAGAATTCTGAGGATTTTGTGACCCTTATCACTAGGAAAACATTTTAATTATATTGAGTCATTTCTCCACCATTTCTTAAGCTGTAAAATCTCAGAGTTCTCCAGGTCTTTTTGTCTCAGATCTTCTCATTAGAGGAAGTACAATTGTAAGGGTTGGTGGAAAGACAGTGAATATGTATTAAAAAAACAGTCTTCTTCTAATGGTCAAGTTCTCCTAATACACCAACTTTTAGAGGTACAAGCCGGTGTTTTTTTCTGTGACCTTGGTGATACTACCACAACTTCCAGCATCTGATTGGTAAAATCTACCAAAGCCTTTGTAGATTTTTAATTATTAATATTAATATTTCACAGTAAATTGCACATCTAGTTTTGCTCTTGTTTGTGTGAACATAGGTGTAGATATATGTATAAAAATATTTATGTGTTACCAACCCTTACTACAGTCAAATATTCTTCCTGGGCTTTATTAATTTTTAAATAAGTCCTTTAAGATTTGACTATTGCAAAGCCATAGCAGGAGTTCCTAATAAGCAAATATGAGCACAGGTAACTGTTCAACATGTCAGGTCCACTGTTCTTCTACCTGAGCTTCAGTAACCATCATCTCTTGCTTTTGAACCCTTCTCCAGTCCTTTTTGTAAAAAGGGATTCTATGTCTTATGCAACTTTACTCATTAGTTCAGTAGCATTTTTGTGTTATTGTATTTGACATCATTCTCCCTATTTAGTCAATAGTCAGAACTATTCCCTAATTTGAACATACATTTTAGGAGAGTACTATACGTTATTCTCTTTCCCTGTTTATTGCTGAGCTATTTTTGACAACAGCACCTTAAGCTGATATGCACCTAATCCAAAACCCACTGAAATCACAGCCACACCAGTGACTTCAATGTGATTTGTACACTTGAGGCAAAATCATGGCAATTATTGTTGAATAAAAGAGCTTTTTTGACCCACACCAAACTTTCCCCGAATTAAAGAGTATAATTATGTAAGAAAGAGCAGAAAAAAAGGAATAAGTAAAAAAATATCAGAATCACAGAATTCTTAGGGCTGGAAGGGAGCTCTGTAGATCATCTAGTTCAACTCTCCTGCCAATGCAGGGTCACCAAGAACAGGTTACACAGGAGCAAATTCAGGTGGGTTTTGAATGTGTCCAGAGAAGGAGATTCCACAACCTCCCTGGACAGCCTGTTCCAGTGCTCTGCCATGTTCAATGTAAAGTTCATCCTCATGTTGAGGTAAAACTACTTGTGGTTTAGTTTATGGCCATTACTCCTTGTTCTGTCTCTGGGTACCACTTAAAAGAATCTGGCACCATCCTCTTAGCACCTGCCTTGGAGGTATTTATTTGCAATTGGGAGATCCACTCTCAGTCTTCTCCAGACTAAACAGGCCCAGCTCCCACAGCCTCTCCTCATAAGAGAAGCTCCAGACCCCTCATCACCCTTGTGGCCTCTGCCAGACCCTCTCCAGTAGCTCCTTGTCTTCCTTGTACTGAGGAGCCCAGAAGTGGCCACAGCACTCCAGATGTGGCCTCGCTAGGGCTGAGCAGGTCACCTCCCTTGGCCTGCTGGTCACACTCTTCCTGAGGCACCCCAGGATACACTGGCCCTCCTGGCCACAAGAATACACTGCCAGCTCATGGTCAACTCGTCATCCAAGACTCTCAGGCCTCTCCACAGAGCTGCTCTCTGGTACGTCAGCCCCAGCCTGTGCTGGTTCTTGGGGTCATTCCTCTCCTGGTGCCGTACCAAACACCTGCCCTTGCTGAATCTCATGAAGTTTCCTTCTGCCCAATTCTCCAGTGTGTTGAGGTCCTGCTGAATGCCAGCACAGCCTTCAGGTGTATCAGGTACTCCCCCAGTTTAATGTCATCAGAAAACTTGTCAAAGGGGTGTTCTACCCCTACATCCAAAAAGCTGATAAACAATTTGAATAAGACAGGGAAAAACATTAAAAATGAAAGTGTCAAGGTTTTCGTAAAAGTTCTGAATTCACTCAAGAGGTAAGAAACTCACATTACTGTAGATGAGCTAAAATCCAAACATATGGTGTTTGTATAACAAAATTTGCCCCTTCCCTGCAGCTGCCTGAATCATCAAGACTGTATGAAGAAGGACATCCTAGGACATGTCAGGATGCTAACAGGCTCTTTCTCTTGAAATCTGCAGTCTGTGATGAAATTGTCACTTTCCTTGCATGTTAATACCATCAATGTGAACGATAAACTTCATCTGGAGGAGCAAGATGGGACTATGTTTATCTGCTTATTTAGCTTATCACTGAATGCTTTGGTTTAGAAGGGTGCTTAAAGATTATTTCATTTCAATGGCCTCCCATGGGCAAGAACACTGCCCAATATATAGCAGTCTGGAATCCTATCAGAAAATTCTTGTTCCCATCGAATTAATTGGAATCTTGCCACTGAGTTCAGTGCAGCCAGAATTTCATCATGGTGTTTTAATAGGCCTAACTACTCAAAAAAATAAAGCAAGGAGGGTTTGGCTGTCAGTGACTTGTGCTACATTTCACAGTCAGCAATAAAAGCCAAATCAACTAACTCAGAGCACTATTCTAAAACCACAAATTTTTCCTTCGAACCCAAGTATACAGGAAGTTTTGATAACAGAAGAGCAGTATGCAGATGGACAACAGAGGAAATAGTAAGAAAAAATATATTTAGTTAGCTATTTTGAGAGCTGTAACATTTAGAATTTCAATATTTTTCATCTTTTAATCTCTTTCACATACTACTTTGATTGCATTTAATTGGACTTGGACTAGGGTTGTGGGGTTTGGTATTTTTTAGGTTAGGGTGGAGTTTTTTCAGTTCATTTTTTTTTTTTAAACAGGTGGAAAGTTAAAAAATAGCTTTGAAGCTCAAATCAGTTTTAAAATGCCCAAAACTTCTTAATATCAAAACCAATTTTATTAAATCATTTAAATATGTCTAATGCTTACTGTTTCAGATGTTAATTTTTTTCCTGAAATTAAATTTTCTGCTTTTACTGTGATTTTTTTAGGCTGTTGAATTGTAGAAGAGCTGAGTGTTTAGTGAGAGTACTTGAAGGAAAAAAACCAGCTTAAATTTAGTTCTTTTTGGTTCAGAAAGAAATATAATAAATAAAGACAGAGAATAACAGTTGACATATAGAGCATGCTACCATCTTCCTGCATTAAATGCATTACATATACATACAGATGAAGACATATGCATCTGCATATATACATGTACATTTTTAAAAACTGAATGCATTTTTGGAAGAGGAAATCAAAGCATTCTTTTGTTTAAAGGCTCTATGGTTTTCTTACTGTATAGGCTACAGTTAGTACACTGAAATTTACTTGGATGCTTAGCATTCCTGGTTATGGATCTAATGCACTATTTTTTAAATTCTCATTCAAACCATCTGTTTATTTTATTCTAATGTATCATGCCATAACTCCATGTAATTATGGACATCCAGTCTTCCAAGACAAACAGCTGACACCTGGAGACATGTAAGGAATAACTCGTAAGTTAGAGTTATCTGCCCAACTCTCATTACATTGGCATTTAAAGTACATTCTGTGAAGTTCAAGTTAAACCAAAAATGTTATTCAGTGGTTCTTGGATTCAGAAATAAACATACAATAGGCTAGACAGAGATTGTCAGGCTGTCATTATAATACTGGCTGTTAACAACCACAATTAAGGAAGACTACATATCAATTATTATTTGTCTGGAACATGAACTTCCCTAAGCATGAAAGGAAGTGATGCAGCCTGTATTACTGTCTCCACTCTCCAGCTAATTAGTACTGTTTTTAATGGCTTCATCTGCCCAGGATCAATTGTCTAATGGGGAACAGTTCTCTGTCAGTTAATAAGGTGAGGAACTGTATAATATGATTATGTCTGGCTCCAAAATAGTGCTTCAAACAACACTAAAACAATCATGTGATGGAATAAATAGACTGAGGCAGGACTGCCAGATAATTCTGGAGCAAGCAGATTGCTCCAGTAAGGGTACAAATGTCTGATACAAAAATGTGCAGCACACAGTAAGGGAAGACTAGGACATTGTCTAGAAATGCTGGAAGTTTAATTAAGAGAAAGAGACAGCGTCAATGTGCTTTCAAACTGGTGTTTAAAGAACATTAGCACAAGGAATGTGAAAGGGAAGGGCTCTATTTCCAAAAATACTTGCTGCAGAAATAAACTGCTTTGTGGTTGTCCTGCTTGGAAGAGCATGCATTTAAACTTTCCATTCAGAAAACACCAGCCAGAAAGGTAGAAAACAGCTTAATTATATATACTGTACGGCTCCAGGCTGCAAAATTTGGGCTAGATGTATAAGCATGCTTACTTCATTCTCTTGTTCTGCAGGATAATTGGATGTCCTCCTTTTGGTCGTTTACAGGGAGTTTGCCAGATTACTTATCAGGATGGCAGCATTGGGCAACTCAACACTGATATGCACCAGGAAAAGCAGGAGGTGTACAAACTTCCTGACTTCTTTCTCCTGCAACTCATCACCATTACCCACAGGCTAATTGGCATTGTTCTTGGCATTTACAAAAAAAAGTATTAAGCCAGGCTCTTATAAGAACAAAAAGCAGACTTTGTGATATAGGAAATAATGAAGTTTTATAATTAAGCAAGTATGGACATCACTGGCTTGCCTGAATTCAGGAGGCAGAGGGAGAATAACTGGTGAAAGCACTAGAGCAATACACATGCATTTTTTTACTCCAGACCTAATTACCTCATCTACCTTCTCTAGTGACATCCAGTTTTTCTTTTACTGTCCTTTGCAGCACTGTTCTTTTCTGTAAAAGATACAAATTATTCTCCTTTGGATAAAACCACACTGAAAAGTCATGAAGATAAAAAAGAGGGGTATATTTATTAGGACTTCCCTTAATGAAAGAGCTTCTCTCAAACACCTGAGGTTTGCACATTTACAATTACATTCAAATATATTAAAGGAAAATAGCTATAAAGGTTTACTCCTTCTTCCACAGTTGACTTAAGCCATTTGAAAACAATTCACATACTTCAACACACAATCACTTACACAGTTCTTGAGCCCATCAGAGGAAGAAACTAGAGTTTCAGATCTTTGGAATTCAACACCACCAGACTTTCCTAGGCAAACTGTACTGCAATCCTGTTTGAACCCACTGTGTGTGGAAAGACACTGGATGTCTACACCTTGCTCCCCCTCTGAAGTTTTAACCTATCCTATTTGGAACACATCAAATATAAAAGTATTGCACAAAAGACTGCAAGAACTTGAAAAAAAGATGTAACAATCATTATATGGGACAGCATTGTGAAGCCCATATTTCCAGAAAGAGGAGGCTATTTGCATTCCTTTAACAGAATAGAATGCAGAATGCAACAAAACAGAAAGCATAGTCAAAAGATAAATGTCTAAAAGATAAAATAAGAAATTCATTCTTCCATCTGAGTTACAATCCCTAAGAATGGATATAATTTTCAGCACAGGACTACCTCACTCCAATTTTTTTTCTTTCTATTTGTGGTATGATTCACTTCCAACTAGATATTATCGACAACTGGAATTTGCATCCAAGGGGAGATTTTAGCTATTGCACGTGGAAGGAATAGCAGTAATCTATCTTCTTCTGTTTTGCTAATGTCACAGCTTAGAAAGAGAAAAGTCTGGATGGTACTGCCTGAGGTCCTTCTCTCAATTCACTACTAAAAAACATTTTTTGCAGTCCATTACTGTAAATAGATACAGAATTATGTAGCATGGACAGTCCAGGACTCAGTTAAGGCAGAATTGCAGTTTCTGAGACATTCATGACATCGTAAAATGTACTGGTTCTCAGAAGGACTGAAATCCATTGCTTGTGCATAAAAATGACAGATGCGTTCAATGGACATGGAGACAGATTTGTGAAAGAGATATTGTTTTGGAGTGGAAAACAAAGAAGCAGCTTTGAGTTGGAAACAGTGTGGGGACAAATACAAAAGGAAAGAGGAGAATAAGTTCTAATTTTCTCCCTTCTCCAAAAGTGTCTTTCAATCACCACTAAATAAATTTCCTTAAGTAAACTTGGTGGCATCAGCAGTTTGCATAATTTATTAGTGAAAGTTGGAAAAATTATCACCAAAACAATAGTGGGCTTTCTGGGAAAAATTATAGAAGTTTAGATATCTTAAGATTCCAGATAATTTTAAAAGTACAATAAAAAATATATCCAGAGGGATACGGAAACCAGCTACTCTTTTAAGCAGAAATAATTTTTCATCATATTATGACTGTTTTTAACTTGATACATGCTCTCACACACTCTCTTTCAAAGATTTAAAGAGTTGGTTAAAAAAACCAATAAATTTGACATACCACATGGCACTAACAATTAACAATTACATTTTCTTTGCAGATTTGGCTTGGGTGGATTTTTCTTCAAATAGAACATGCAAAAATACTTTATATACCAAAAAGAGTCATCAATTAAATGCATCACGAAGGACTTTTGCTTTTGTTACATAATAAGAGAGAACATACCAAATAATAGCATGAAGGTACTCATGCTCATAGTGAACGCAAGAAAAAGACCTTACTGAAATAGGCCTCTATTTTGAAGGACAACCTGAAGGATTCCCTCACCTGATGTGCATTCACACTCCTGAGACACAAAGTGACACCAGACTCAAACCTAATGGTAATAGAGAGTCTCACAACACCTCTACTAGTTTCTTAATGAAAAAGCATTGCCCTCTGTGTACCTGGGGACATAAGGAATTAAGTACGTGGCAAAGGTCCCAGCATTGAGAGGAGAAACACAAGGCTCATCAGCAAGTGAAGCAAGGCCTGGAAGGAGGCTGCCTCTCTGGCAGCACAGCTGACAAACATATACATCAAAGATTTCCTCTTCAAAGTATATACTAGATTAGAAACATATAAGCTCATGATGCTTAGCTATGGAAGGAATGATTGGTGACAGGAAACCAAAGATCAGGAGAGCAAAATGGCAATAGCTAGGTTTGGAAGTGGTGCTTACGTAGAAAGGGAGGCCAACAGATTCTGCTCCTGTCAGGTTCTTTTACTATCTGTAAAGCTCTCTGTTGAAGATTACAGACTACAAAAGTGAAAAATATCAGCACAGAGCAGCTATTTTCACAAAGACAAGTGGAAAATTCTGTCCAGGTTGTACCTTTAGGTCACTGGAGCAGGAGAAGGAAGGGATGGATTTATTGAATTAAAAGTGAGACATGATCTGTGAAACATCTTGACACTAGGACAATGTACCTTATTCTTGTAAAACAAGAAAGAGATGTCTACTCAGAAGTATATTTTGCTTTTTTGTGATATTTGTGGCATTTTGTATCCCTTCCCACTCTTCCTCCTCCACTTTTAAGGTACTTTCCTACAGTGAGTTGGAATGCTACCACAGCATTCTCTGACCCTTCATAATTCACTTCATTTTTCACTTCAGAAAGGATGGCCCTTATGGAGGGAACCGATACATTTATACTGACAGGATTAAGCAAAGGCCCCAAGGTTTTGTTTATCAATTCACTTCAACAGAAAAAAGTACTTTGGATGTCATCACCCTGACATCTTTCCTCTTTCAATAGCTCACTGAAAACTTTCCATCAAGTGCATTTCATAAATTAAAAAAATTTTCTACAGATATTTTAGACTATCTACTCAATGTGATTTTAAAATCATGACTAGTGGCAATTGATTTGGTTCATAATTATAGTCCAATTCAGAAAGGTGGTTAGAAGCTGAAGTATTAGACTCCTGATGAAGGCAGTGATGTGAAAATATCTGCCTTCTTATTATGTATTAGATGTGTTAACATTTCCCTACATTTCTTTGATATGCTACCTGGACAAAGCCAAGGCTTCTATTGAAGCATTTTTCTTTGCCAGACAGGACTTAATGAGTGACATAATCAAAAATAAATAATCAGATATTAAATGTTTAGACAATCTTTCTAAGGGCTGGATAGTGAATAATTAAAATAGATTGCCTGAAGAAATTGAGGACTCCAGTACTGATTAGGAGCAGATAGGCATCTCTCAAGACTGGAACTATTGCTGCTGTTGTCCTGAATCCAGAGTATTGACATAATAAGTTTCTCTTTCACGCCTGTCATCTTATTCCATAACTACCCACTGAAAATTGCCAGCAGTTTGCAGGTAACTCACATGAAAACAAAATTGCACTAGCCAAGGTGCTAATTGCATATTGTTTACGTTCTACCTATGTAGTTATTTATCTTGGTTAGTTAGAGAAAACAAGTTTCTTAAGTAAAAGCAAAGGCTTTTACTGTAGACATAGGAAAGCTTCAAGATAATCTGGATTTTTATTATTTTACTAATATTAACCTCCTGTCTATATACTACTAAATTACTTGGTTTGGCAAGATGGAAAAATGGTAGTTGCCTAAACAAAAAATGAGAATATCAATTATTGCCCTGGTAGGGGAAGGGAAGAAAAATATCTCTCCATTGTCATATGATTGTAGGTTAGCAATACCTGAGCTCTAATCCTTTTAATGATGGTTGGCTGCTGCCCCTTTCTCATCTCAAGTGGGTAAGTTGAAAGCCTGGCTGTCTCCCATCCCGCCCTCCATTGTGTCTGTCTGCATGGGAATAAAGCCGAGGTGGGGAAGGCTTTACACAGCAGCAGTGTGTGAAGGAGGAACGGAACAGCCTGGTGCCAGGGGGCGGCCACCATGTCCTTCCCAGCCCCTCAACAAGTACCAAACACCTCTCAGGATGTTCACATGATCCTTCTTGCTGCTGTCTCCTCCTCAAGTCACACTGAACTTTCCTTATGGCCCTTTATCTCACCATGGGTTTATTTCCAAGTGGGATAAACTGAAAACTTTTTTATGCTGCTAAAGAAAATCAATCACGAGGAACAAAAGAAGCTTAGGTCTGATTTAGGCCCTATTAATATAAAACTGTTAGGTGGAACAGCCAGGCTCGGCAAGAACCAAGCTGTGAGGGAGCTACACATAGGAACAGCTTCACAAATCTCTCCATGGGCCACTAGCAGCTTAACGACTGCATGCAATTATTTAGATGTATAGTTTATTTCTGCATAATTTATGCAGATAAATTTTCAGCTATTTTGCCCAAATACAGAATAATAGTTTCATGATTGCAGCATCATCTGGGGACATCAAAGCACTCCACCATTATGATTCACATCCCCATTAACGATAATGCACAAGACAAATGTGAATCTTTATTAGGTTAATTCTATTTTTCCCATTTTGTAGATGAGTAAGTGGGAGCACAGAGAGGTTAAGTGATTTGCCCCAGGTCGAAGAGTGAAAACTGGAAGTAAAAACAATGTGTGAGTATGGCCTAAAAGCCATATACATTACAATTAAATAATGAGGTATTCAATAGCAAAAGAATTCAAAAACTGGGGCTTCATATCCCACCTAGTTATAGGTTTAACAGGTAATCTTGCATTCCCCATAAACCACTTCCTCTGATCACTAAATAACTCTAAAGAATGGGGGACCAGAAAAAGAAAAAAAAAGTGGTTTATTTCCCTCCATAAAAAAGCAAATAAAACAGGAAAAAATGCTGCTAAAGTTTTAGCGATAAGAAATTATCTGTCCTGAAGTGACAGTGATTTTTTGTGGTATTATCCCTATCTCAAATGTCTTTGATAAACAGAAAGCCACAAAAGCAAAGCCCTGTGGTCCACAGGAGAGTAAAAGAAAGGGAAAGATTTATTCTTTAAATAATGAAGTTTTACAGAGCTCTTGCTGACTTATTAATAAAGTGGATGTAATTAACTCCCATTAGTATTAACTTAAGGGTCACTAACCTAAATTGTTAACTACTGCTTCTCCAGCTGAGTTTCTAATAAATGCCTACACAACTAGAAATACAGCAAAAAACATTCTTTCTCTAGTGTAAAGGTATTTTCAACACAGGTTTTATAACGCACTAAGAAAAGTATAGCAAGCTAACCACAATAGATAAAAATGCAGATAGCTCATAGTTTTGAAGTAATTATTATTTTCAATTTTTTATTTGGTTTTCCTTCAAGATAAAAAGCTAAGTTTCTATCTTCAACCATTTAAATGAGCATGACGTTTAAATGAGCCCACATGCTTCACATTATTTAAGATTCTTAACTATGCTCTGTTGTTTATATTGAGTAGAATTTGCAAAGTTTTAGTCACAAGACACTCTCAGAAGAGACTTCACAGTGCAGAAACTTCCACTGATGAGTTATTATTTATTATGCATTAGAAACAGAAAAACATAGGGAAAAAACAGGCATTGACTCCTGCTGTATTTAAATTATCTCATATTTCCAATTAGATCCATTAGACACTGTCGTCACTTAAAGTAAATATTTGGTCATTAAGTAGGGAAAAATCTGGAAAGTCCCTTCTTTTTCTCTCCCAGAAACCCATTAAGACTTCAGAGTGTTACCATGCTGAGAACAGACACATACCTTTGCTGATTATATAGCTGACAAAACCTTAGCAAAATACCAGAAAAGTCAAACATATCCCTTGATATGGCAATGAAGGAACATGGTTCACCCTGGTTTTGGTATTATCTTCACTTCAACTGTTGCAGTATAGAAACGGTCAGATTCTGGAATTTCAGTGTTTCCACAATATTTCTCTGTGTGTTTTAGTGGTTTTCTGTTCAACTGTATTGAGAACTCCTGGTCCTGAGTGGCTGCAAAATTGCCCCCTCTGACATGTCATCAAAGCATTGCAATGTTCACTGGGGCTCTGGAGTTCCGTGCACACTGAGGGAGAAGAGAGCCCCTTGGTGGGGCATATTTAAAAGGCTTTGTCCAGACAGCTCAGTGTCCTGTTTGAATGAATATATTCTTTCCCATAGGGACTGGGTGTCAGCCAGATCTTATCCACACCACCATCAAAAGTTATTCCCTACTGACAAACCAAGCGTCAGCTGGACAACTTTTTTTTTTATCTGAATATGAACTTTCAACAAAAGTCCCATGGTCAACAAAGGAAGGGCCTTTTGTCATGAACTCCCAGAATAATAGTCTCATTCATCAGAAAGCACTGAGCAATTCAGTGATAAACTCCAGTATAGCTGCGTTGTTTTTCTTGTATCTCATTTTCATATCTCTGATGAGTTCAGCTTCCTCTGATTCACAAGGTAGGGAGATCTACAAGGAGGCAATAGCTTCATGCATTACAAGCTCCCTTTTTGTCTTAGCTAATCCTCTCATTTCAAAACTGCTCTGTTGCAGTCGGTCCAATATTTTTTGTTAGCTTTAGGTTTGCAGATGAATCATAAAAGGTTAATAATGTTTTCTATATACCTGAGAAGTCTATTCATGCAATATATAAAAGACTGTGAACTTTCCCATCCCAATATATGTTTATGAATATGCTGTAAAATTGCTGACATTATTAAGTTAGCTGGCTCAAATTTAAGACTAAAGTAAATAATCAAGCTCATTACCTTTGGAATCAATAATAGCCCATTTCACCTCCGGTTTCCTTCACTGAAAATTTCCTTGGAAAAAAAGTTGCTAAGTGTAGTGTCAACATGAGTTCTAGATACACTTCTCTTTGAATTATAAAATTCTAGTAAGTTAAAAGTAGGGGACTGATCAAAACTGAAATATGAATTGATTAAATTATACTAACATAATATATCCAATAAAATAATTTTATTTAAAGTTCAAAGATAATTTTTAAAAGCAGAAAAGAATTATTCATTCCAAATGAAAAGTTAGAGATTTACAGACTAATGTGTTTTCCAAGATTTTGAGTTATTTCTTCACTTCTCAGTTTTTTTCATAGCTGTTCCTCATGGATGTCTCCAGTTCAAGAATTTTTATAAGAATGTGACATCTACAGGAATGCCAAAGTAATGTGTCATGATTTTGCAAAGCATTTAGCTAGAAGCAATGAGACATACTAATTTCCTTAGTAAGTCAATCACTTCCTTATACATTACAGTATGAAGCGGCAATTGATAAAAAATATCGAGTCCACCAAAAAAAGCTACAAATACAAATAGAAAAACAAAAATTATATATGTTGGTGTGATTATAATCTGATCATTTCCAGCTAATAATTTCACTAATGTCATTATGTAACTGAAATACAAAAGAATTAAGACAGCTGATATACATTACCAGAATAACTGTGCTTGGATTTTTCAGCTCAATATTACAAATAACTGGAATTACTGCTCATTATGAACAGAACAGTATTTTTGCAAATTTTTAGCCATAAATTATTTCAAATCATGTTATTTTTTAAATAAAAATAAGAATTGTTATTTTTTAAAATAGATAACTCTTAGCTCTCAGTGCACTCTAATTTGGATTTGCAGTAGTGTATGACTTAGATCAAAATATTTCTTATTACAGTTCAGATGAAAATATGTATCTATAAAATATTGTTCAAAATCACCTACCCTATTGCAAATCTAGTATATTTCTATAGATATTTGTCAAGCTATGCTGGCTTTTCACTAATATAGCAAGCCATAAAGACTTTATAATCTGAATGTCAAAAAACATGAATCAGACATTTCATAGAGAGAGATTTCTGCAAAATTTCATTTCCTCACTGAAAGCCATGCAAGAACTTGTTTCTATCACAGGTGAAACCTGGAAATATCCACATTTCTTCTCTCATCTTCTTTTTCTCTTGGGATAGATTGAACAGAAAATTTGGACTAGTTCTTATGCTCTTCATATTCAGTTCTTTTTTACTTTGATGCACATCAGAGTGCTAAGATACAACCACAAGAACAATATATTCACTTTGTTTAGGCCTTTCAGGGTCAGATTTTATGGCAAATACAGAACAGTTTACTGGAGTTAAAGACATTTTTGTCTATACCAGTGGAAAATTTTGAAATGGTTATCAAAAACATTATTTACAACTTTGTCCAGAATTTAATGCATTTTTGGCAACTCCTCATTTGAAACACCCTTGCTAGAGGTTTTAATGAGAAGTAAAAAAGCTGAACATAGATTAAATAGGAAAAATGAGTTATGAATATAAAGAAGGAAATAAAAATAATTTTTAATTTTCTTCAACAGCATAAGCTGATTAACAGGGATTGTTAACATTGATAGGAAATCTGGTGGATGTTTGTAAGAGCTTTAACCCTGGGACTATAAACACACACAAAAGAAAACATGAAATAGAATGTGGCATTCGGGGTGAACAGTTGCATTTTGGATTTTGTAATACATACTTTAAAAATAGGTTTTTTTATATTGGCATATTAAAACCTTTTTAAAAGCCTTGTCTTTTCAAATGAAGACACACAGATATTCAACTCAAGAAAAAATAATATTAGTTATATAGATATCACTGAATCAAATTCATGTAATGTCAACATCTACTTCATGGAAGAACTTTTAAATTAAACCTTAAAATGAACCTAGTTTATGTATCTCTCTAACACTGAAAAAGAATATTAAAAGTGTATTCTACTTTTCGTTACAACATTGTATGTATAATAACTATACAAGTAACATGCAAGTATCAAAGAACCTTTTGATGAGGTTTTCCTCACCACAGTTATTTATGCTTGCAACAAGTTAGGAGACCACATTGTTATGTGCTGGTAAAAGTATCCTATGGTCCCTGTTTAATTCCTAGAGAAACCTGTCAGAGGTAAAAGATGTGCTACAAAAGGGATAAAAAGTAAAGAACATGTCTATTATCAATTTAATGACAGGATAGATGTTACCTTCAAAGTTTTTCCTGTTACGAAGCCTCACCAGTGAATAAAAGTATCTAATGTATTATTCAGATAAAGGCCTCTGAACCTTAGACAGAAGGAAATCCATACCGCCTTACATTGCTTTATTAAGTCTATATTAAGGGCTCCATTACTTTAAAGAAACTGTTTAAGTAACATTAAGGCTATGACCCAAACTGACAAAAGTAGGGAAATACAGATAGCTGAATTTCCATCTTTAAAATATGCTGCTGTGGAGAAGAAAAAGGAACAATGGAATGTGAGACTTTGCTTCTCATCTTGGGCTGAGAGAAATATTTGGGACAAAAAAAAAAAAAAAAAAAAAAAAAAAAAAAAAAAAAAAAAGCCTGAATCTTCACCTGACATTCAACTGAATCCAAATAAAAACTGTTTAAAGTTTGGCTCTCTTCCCATTACCTCACACCACGGGTCATTTGCAGATAGAGGAGCAAGTTTTCAAGCTGCTATAGGAATACAGACAATTCCTTCCTCCTTTGCAACAGCAACTGTTAGAATAAAAGACCCAATTATTGCTGCCAGAGGTATATGTAAAACTGATGCTCAAGGGTATTCACATGTTCTCTGCCCAAGAGATATACTCTCTCTAGACAGTAAAAAAATATATATCTTCCTTATTTTTTTCCTTTATTCAGGGGGAATATAGGAAAGAGCATGTAAGGAGAGAATTAGATTACCAGCAACAATACTGATGGGTTGAGAAGTGGCGATCATGGTACTGGAAAGGAAAACATCATTAGACAACTATTTCTTACCTGTACTTCTAGTAAAAAGATTTAAAAATAATTTCCCTTTATACCATCACACTGATATCAGATAAACTCTACCACAATTCTATCAACTAATAAGTAAACTAGAAAAATCTGTTGCCTAAATGTTTTCTTTTAAGGTTGATATTAAGTGCAATTGTATTACTCAGGAGAAAGGCATGCATCTTTTAATCTCTCCCGAAGGCCTGAAGTACATTTACATAATATATATTTCTGTTGTTGAAGGCACTGATAAAGCCTTCAACATATATATTTTAGCATGCATTTAAAACCTTTGCTAATAAAAGTATAAGAGAGACTTGTGGCTAAGAACATCTTTAAATCTACCACCAGTTGAATGATAGTTTTAATCACAAATTTTGGCTTTATCCACCTGGTCTCACTTCTGCATTGACATAAAATATTTTTTACCCTCAGCATAAAAACAACATGGCATCTTTTATAACAAATCCAGAGATCAGTGTCATAAAGACTGAACAAAAAAGTTCCTCTTCATCAAATTCCTAGCTCTGTGAGTGGGTCTTTGCAAAGCTGCATCAAAATTTTGTATCATTAGGCTCCAGTGTTTAACTGTGAGAATTAGTAACAGTAACACCAAATTTGGAAATAAGACATTGATGACTTCTAAAGTTCCTCAGATCAAGATTCAATGGCTTTCTGAAGAATAATTTTGGCCAAATCTATATTTAAACTGCAGACAGGGGTAAATTATTAAAGTGAGCAAGTTGCAGTGTTTATGCAAGATCAGATTCAAAGATCTAGGACCTCTTTTGACTTTATGTACAATGAAATTATAATAAAAGTATATTACATCCAAACCAGAGATTTTTTAAATTTGGTTGTAGTTGCCATAGAAAAATAATGAAAATACAAAAGATCCAATTTTACAAGACAATAACTCATGAGGACAAAGGGTTAAATGAATAACAGGATATATTCAAAATATTCAAAAAGAAGAAACAGGCTCAAATATAATAAAAATTAACCAGCCATAATGTGGCAAGCAGCTGTCCTTCAGTTCTTGGCATTTTCATTATGATAGAAATAACACATACTACATTTTCTTTCCTAACTCTGGTGCTCATGTGCCTTACACCAGAAAAGAAAATCCCAGAGAGCTGCCTTGCACAGATCCTGTCTCCATGGTTTGTGAAACTATGGGGAAAACAATCTTTATTGCTGAAACAATATGTATTATCTTGCCCTTGGGCCACCCTCCTTTCAATCCCACATCTGCAAATCCCTCAGCGGTAAGTTGCTGGCATGGTTCTGCATGCTTTACCACTCACCAGGGTTGCAGAGTCGTCCTGTCCCTTTCCTGCTTCAAAGATACCGTTTTCTGGCAAGAATCTGCATCCATTACTGATATGATCTTGTGCTCCCTAGAGAGCATCTTAACCACCTATTTCTTGAGAAAACACATTGGCCCTAATCTTACTTGAATTCCCAAGGAATCTTATTTGGAACTACATGGTCTCAGATATGCATACTTTCCTGAAGCTGCTAATGAAAGTAATGAGTGATAAGGCTAAGTCTTAAATTATATTCTATTACTCTCTCACAAGATGGACTTCCCTTCTCTCTTGCCACAAAGAGCCAAGGAAGCAACAGGAACTGCAAAGAAAGAAAATGACACGGCAAGTCCCAGTGGGCTCTGAATAATATTACTTCCTGGCAATGATCAGCTACCCTGAACAAGCAGAAAACTATGATTTCTGTAACAAGTCTTATATACTTATTTGCATCTTCTATAATTTTTCAAGAAATAAAAAATGTAGAGGGAGTGTGAGGCCTTTCATAAAGGCTCTTGCTCTTGAAAAGCCAGTGACACATCCTCTGCATTCCCTTACACCTACTAATATTCAAGGTGTGTCTTTCTCAAAATGCAGTTAGAACACTCTCCAATATTTCATCAATTTACATCATTAACAACCGTTTAATTTATCAAGGTCAGTACAAATAACCCAATAAATAAGGAAAATAAGATGACAAGTGGCAAGATTCTAGCTCTCTGTTTGGCACAATATGTTCTTTATCTTGTTTCAGTATTTTCTTTTCTAAAATGGGAAAAACAGCTTTCTAAATATCTAAGTGTACTTTTTAGTAAGTGAAAAGTCAGTAAATTAAATTGATCTGCAAAAAATGACAGAGCAATGCTAAGTATTCTTCTCCCCCTTCATTGCCTCCACCTGAAAATATAGGGATTGATCCATTCCTTCCCTTCTTCTCAAAGGAAAGGAATCTTGCTCCTTTATCATACCAATGCAGTCTTTTAGTGAAAGTATTCTTGCTCTCTCTACCAGCATAGTGTATTTTATACCACAAAAGGCAAAACTTAATCTTAAGACGGGGACTTCTGTGCAAAACACGGACTGCTTGCTTGACCCGGCAAGAGAACAGCTGGATCTCCATCCTGTTGATTGAGCAGGTGTAAAGACTTCGTCCTGGAAGGTGCTGCTAACCTGTGGAAAGTTCAGGCCTATATTAACATTTAAGCATAAGGGTAGTCCTCTTGCAGGTTGTACCACAATAGATACTCACACATATGCACATAAACACATTGTCACAGACCTCTGCGTATGAATGCATACACAAATAAACGGCTGACAGCTGGAAACAATGCAAAAATACATGTCAGGCTGGGACACTTTGAATTATTTCTAACATGTACAATGCAAACCAGCTATTTGAAATGTCACAAAGAAAATTTTCTCCCAGGATGCATCCTTGCATGCTAAAATTCAACTAACACTGGACTCCTTTTTGGAAAAATAAACAATAAAAAGACTGTGTTCCTAATGTCAGTGCTGACAGGCCTTTGAGTATCGCAGCTTGAATAGTATCACCACTGTATATTAACTGCAGTCATAAGAGCTCAACATTTTCCCCCTCCCCATCTTTCCCTGGAGCTGCTCAAAAAGCTAAGCCCCTTTTCACAATCTTAATGACCAAAAGTTGAAAAAAAACAGAGAAAGAAAAAAGAAAAAAAACTTAAAAGTTCAGCTGGATTTTCTTCTGGTTTCCTAATGAGCTTAACATCTCATAAGACGCTTTGGTAAAGGAGAAAATCTTTTCAAAAAGACCCATTTTCCTGCTGACAGTACAATCTTTCTGAAGTAACATCAGAAGACCATAAGGGTGACATCCAAGCCACCTGAGCTGCTGATACAAGATCTTTAACCAATAGATTTCTATCCCCTCTTTACTCCACATTTTTTAGTAACGTAGTTCTTCAGAGTAGGGTCAAGAGAAAAATTTCTGTTTAGTTGTTTAAAGGGAACAAATAACTGTCACCAAATCTCTACAAGAGTTTGACCAAAGTCAAAATATACTGCAATTTAACTTGTCATAAAAGACCTGAATTTGGGGGCTCTTAATAACAGGGGATCAGAAAAAGAGGGTATCGGAAATTTATGTGGTTTCATGGCACCTTGCATATGCACAAACAATGGTACTCATTTCTTTCGATTTCTTCTTTTTTTTTTTTTCTTTTTTTTTTCTGTTAAACTGTAGAGAATAGTCACACAACAAACTTGAATCCTGCACTGTGGAAAAAAGAAAGTAAGAAACAACTGCTACACGTGTAACATCTGTGAAAAGAAATGCTGTCCTGAATGCAGTGAAATCTAGACATGGGATTTGAACATGTAAAAAAATTACTTATATAACTGTCATTGCCCATATTAGTTGCCTGATGGAAAAAGAGTGGGATTACATCAGACTTTGGATTATTTATGTATCAGAGCAGCTCCAAACTAGGCCTTTCTATATACTATATCACGTAAAAATAAATGGGTTTGCCATTTGTGTTGTGATTTGCTGACACTACAGTACAGCAAGAGGTGGCATTTTTGAGGTACATAAGTGTAATGCCACGTTAGTACATTAAGAAGCTTCATTATTGGCTCAAAAATCATCAAATTCTGCAATTTATTTTTGTTACGGAAACTGGTAGGTAGACTTTAAGGGGTTTTATAATAGATTACACCTAAATGAGCAAGAGGAGGAGCTCAACAATGCTCACCTTTGAAATTTGTTGAAAGAGTACTTCTCATTCATCTTTTTACAAGTTCTGTGATTTTTGCCTTAGTTGCTCTAATTCTGTAATTTCAGAAATTATAGAATATCTATTGTGAAATGAGCTAAAAATTATTTCAATGTATTTGAAAGTCTATTTAAGATTGGAGTTTTTTTTTCAGAAACAGAACACCAGATCAAATATCATGAAAAAATACAGTTTTCCTAACACCTTGAATTCCTATGTGTTACAAGTCCTTCTTCTAGGCATGGTTCAACACTGAGTGAAGTTGGAATACCTGGCCAGAGTAGGTGGGAGTCCAGCAGGATGCACTACTAGAACAGGGACTTTCTAATGACCTTCAACTTTATTTAGTAGCTGACTCCAGAGGTGGGAATTAATTCTGCCCCCAGGTCAGTTTAATCCCCTTGTGAGAAGAACCCTTCAATTATGATAAACTCTGTTAAATTATTTATGATATCTCTGTGATCTAATGAAGCTTTATTCTGCAAGACCTTTGTCTCAGGCTCACACAGGGAAAGAAATGGGGCAACGGGTCACAAAACTCAAGTAAATGTAGACTCCAGAGCAGAAGCACTAAAGAGACTGGTTCAAATTAATTCTTAAAAAAAAATTATGCTGATTTGTGAGGAGTAAACATAAGAAGGAATCTAGCCCATAAAACCCAATTCTGCCCTGTTTTACAGTGAATATGGTCACAGAGACGCAACTGAGTCTGCCAAGGCAGCATTTCAGTTCCTGAGGTAGACTGCAGGAAGTCTTATAGTCCTGCAATTTTCACATAACCTTTATTGTCTAATTTTCAACTGGCTGCTGCAGGCTGTAAAAATGAATTAAAACAAAAAAAAAAAAAAAAAAAAAAAAAAAAAAAAAAACCAAAAAAAACAAAAAAACAAAAAAAAAACAAAAAAAACCAAAAACAAAACCAAAAAACAAATCCACAAGACTGGTGCTTTGGGATATCCAGTCTTAGTACCTGACCCAATAAAATATATATATACAGTCAACTTCCACACCATTAAAGCCAGACATTTTCTTTTAACAAAACCTGACCCTCAGTTGTAGTCAATACCATACAGAGGCATTTAGAGAGTAACAAAATCTCACAGGAAATTCTTTATATAAAGAGATTCAGAAATGAAAATACCATTCAGGTTGGAGTCATTGCCACATAATGGTGCAGTTAAGCCATTCACTTTTAATTAGGTCTGTGATCAGAAAATAGCCAATTTTGCTTTCTGCTTCTTGGTGTGTTCAACAATTTTGTCAGCCAAAACCTGTTAGCTGCTGAATTTTTAACGATCCTTTATTGGATAATAAGGTTTTGTTTTAATTTCTTTCAAATGGCTGGAGCCTCCGCTAACAATTATATTGGGGAAAATGTTTCCACAGTAGGTGGGCCCCACAGTCTGTCTAAACCTTGAATTAGCATTATAGAAAAAGAATAAAAACCAGAAGGAAAAACAAAGAACACTTAAGAAGGGCAGGTTTGGTCTTGGATGCATACAGAATTGGGGTGCTTCATTACATAAATTAGGCAAGGGAAATGAATACATTCAACATAGTGAAACTTATATGAATCTGCTAGTGTCTGGCTTGGCAAGATCAGCCACCTAGTTGAAGTAGTCTTCAATTAATGGTCAAATAAAACTAAACTTGTTGCTTCAGGAATAATATGAGAATTTGACAGTAGAGCTGGGCAGGTGCCTGCCTGGCTCAAAAGCTCCTTCTGTCCTGCCATGATGTTTCAGTGACATGTTTCAAGGACAAAGTCCTTTTGGTTTACAAAGGCACTTGTTCACATTTAATTCAGTAAAAACTGCTGCTCTTATCACCTTAGGAACAGCTTCTCTTCAGACCCAACCAAGTTGTACCTCTCTCTTCCTTTTCATTTCCAAGGCAAAAGGGGGGTTTCTGATTGTTTCATCAAGACACATTTCTTTGTTCCTTATGCACTTTATTTCAGAAGACAGTTTTGAGGCTTGTGCATGACTTCTGCTTTGCTCTCTGGTCTCATGTATCAGCCAGCATCACTTTGAGATCTTTGAGATGGCACATCAAGAAAAAATGTCTGGTTTGGACATGGGCTTGAGTCCTGAAATTTGAGTATAAATGAGTGCCCAAACGGTTTTCAAATTGGAGACACAAAATCAGTGACTGCAGAAGGAAAGACGACAAAAAGAAGAGAATTTGAAGGGAAAAAAATGAAGTTCAAATGCTCTGAAAATAGGGATAGTGCAAACCACAGAACAAAGTAATCTTTTTTTTTTTTTTTAAGAGTGTATCCAACTTTTTTAAAATGGGTTTGCAGAAGAATTGTATTACAAAATCTCCAAGTCAGGAGGAGGAATGTAGACATAATATATGTAGGGTTCATTGCATCACCTTTCCTGAGAAGACTCCCTGGAACTTTGCATTAAAAACTCAGTATTGCTTTCAATTTTTCCAAGCTTTAAAAATTTCCTGTACAGGTACAAAAATGAATGATAAAGTGAAAAATATCCAGCCTTACCAGATAAGTATTTTTATGCATGAGGTAAAAGCATGATTTGATTCATCAATATAAAAATAATCTAGTGACTTTTTCTTTATTTCAAAGACTCTTCAAAGGTGTAAAATTCAGCATTTTGGTTCTTATATTTGACTTGACTCAATATTATAGTCAGCAGAGTGTCTCCCTAAGGAATCAAAAACATAAAGCCCATCTGCTGAGGAGCTGTATTTAACCTTCTATGCAGCTAGGAAATTGAGATCACCCGGGATCTCCTGCCCAGTTGTCTAAGGTTTTTTCAACTTTTGATTGCACTGGTCCAGATTCTTTCAAGTCTCAGAGTTATTCAGTTTCTGCTTCACCTGATTTACCAGGGTAAACTTTTCTATCTGAGCTTTGACTGTCCATGCTACTTTAAAAAGCTACTAAGCCTGAGATTCAGATGCAATGAGCTCAGTGAAATCAATGGGAAATATCTGTGCACACCAAAGGCCAGATTTTGATCCATTGTGTTCAAGCAGAATGATCCTCATTAACCTAACAGATAAAGGCAGCACTGAGCAACACTTCTTTAATATCCATGAAATCACTATTTCATGATACCAGTGAGTGCCCAGGGAGGAGGATTCTTGGTTGCAATAATTAATAATTTACAAAAAGCTTTAACTAAGCAAGACATTGCCCACCTGGAAATTGGAATGAAAGGATATTAATGAAGCTGCAATGCAGATGGTCATGTTGAAGGTGATGAAGAATTTATTAGGGAGACAGCCATCAGAGGCTGTATAGTATATGAGGCATAAAACTGCTATAACTAATGACAGCAAGTAGTTTAGGCAAGTAATGGAGAGCACAGCTACAAAAGGGAACATGGAGATATATTATTTAGTAATAAAGTTCTCATAAAAATGTGAAATATGAAGTAGAAAGATTAATATGATTGCACAGGCCATCTTAAATATCCATACTGAACTTCTGCCTTTAAAAGAAGTAGACTGAATTTATGCCCAAATCACAACATGTAAGTCATGGCACTTATTTACATAGTTTATGCAAACTATTACAGATCTATGCATTTAATTTATTGAAATAATGTTTAAAAGGGGTATAATTTATTGCATTAACAGCACAGCAGATGCTATATTTCTACCTGCCAAGTGATCCAAGAAGAGTAGGTCAGGTTATCAATCATCATATCATACTGCACAAGATCCAAGGGCCTACAGGTTGGTGGCTGCTCTCCTTGAATAATTACAGTCTTCCCTGAGATTGAGCAGTAATCCTTTCTTTACATCTCCACTGCTGGGTTTAATCTTTGCACTAGACCTAGGTGAAAGAGTTGACTGCAGAAGAAAACATGACTATAAACATTTCTTAAGACACCTTTTTTCCCCAGCATTTTGCATGCAATTTGAGCTAGAAAACATTTTTTTTTGCATTAAACCACCTCTTCTATGGCTTTCTCTTAGTAGTAGAAAACTGAAGAATTTTAGATTATGCTAACACTGGCATGCAGAAGAGATGAGTAGGGGGAAATTACAGAGGATTCTGGGCTACTTTTGAAAGCTGTTTAAGCCTGCTTTCCTCTCACGCATCTGAATTCATAATACATTAGGAAATGTGTCTTTAATGCATACATTGATCAAGCTGCCTAATTAGAGGAAGTCATTCTTTTTTCCAGTTCTTTTTAAAATGCATGAATGCTTACCCAGGACTGAACCCACTATACTTGAAGGAGAATTTTCCTGTCCAAAATAAAACATTTTTCTAGTGCATATATCCTGCAATTCAAAAAAACATTGAAAATTGCTACACTTCAATGCACAATAAAGGTTTATCCTTCTTCCCAGGTTAAACAGAAAAAATTACCCAAAATATTTCTGATGCTATCGAAACAGGGGATTTTAATGCATTTGCCCAAATTTAGCCATAATGTTTATCTTTAGTGGAATTACAGTACTGTGAGAGTGGCACAAAGTAAAACACTAAAAGGATTTTTTTTTGAGAACATTGACTTCATCATTCATCTAGAAGGACAGCTATTTTCTCAGCTACTCTTTTTTTATTAAGTTTTTAATTATTTTTATGCCATATAATTTTTTTCTATCAAGCACTTCTACCCATTCAAAGGCCATCAGTACTGGGAAATACTGCTTACATGTCTGGTTTGCTGAGATGATTGGAAAGAGGCAGATGTTGAACTGGTATATATTTTCGACTAACACAGGAGCTAGCAGAAAAATGGAATATGATAAGATGTTTTCTGTCAGAGTTTTCTCAGTTGTCCATTTCAATGTACAGAGTTAAAGAGAAGCCTGCTGCTAACACTGAGGTTAGACCCTGTCTCCAGAACACTCACTCTCTGATGTTAAACCAACACTAAAGTAGTGAATATAAAAAAAAAAAGAAGAAGAAAAAAATATATATCCATATAAATGAAATCAGCTTGCATGACAATGTTCTTTTTCTTCAGGCCTCAGCTCTCCAGGGTTGGGACGGGGAGCTAAGAATTGTAGCTTGTATTTGGAAATGTAGACTTTGTCTCCAAATGCAGGTGATAGACTTGCATAATGGTGGTTATGGAATTATTACATCCTCAGTCACAGTCTAACGACTGTGTGCTTAGTTTTTTAAAGAAATGGAAAAACTACACTGTCAGTCATTTGCATAATTCAGAGACATACTGAATTAAATAAAATGTTTATTTTGATATGTCAGCAGTACCATTTTATCAGCAAATTCTGGCTGACTCACAATTGAGAGACTTATAAAATCCTCTAAAGGGTAGTAGGATGAATAAATCTATAGCTTTTGTTCCTTTGGGGCTCTTGTTTACAAATCATATTATGTCTTTGATAAGGAATATTCAATTTTCCTTTTAATCTGTTTTTATTCTTTCCTTCTTTCTCTAACATTTTCTTTCCTTTCTTTTGGAGGGGAAAAAAGCTTAGAAAAAATTAACCGACAGGGTGGATAGTTTTCTTTTTTCATAGTACACTGAGTCATTTTGCCACCACAATGTAGTTTGTTACATTTAGTAGAAGGGGTTTTTTGAATCATAAATGAATAAACTAGTTCATTTAACTGTTACTGGAATTTTGCACTTTCCCCTTGTGAGTGGTTTTGCTGGCCTTATAATACTATTTTGGCTAGCTGAAATCTCATGAGTTATGAGTGTTATTTCCTTACAACTGCACATATTTTCCATATTTCACACAAACCAATTATTTATCACACACATATACATGTGTTTCAAATTATTTTTAAATTAGTTCTTTCCTATTTTATACTGTTTTAAATTACTCTCAGTGTTTTGAATCTTAGAATAAATGATCTATTCATCCCTTACTAATGTTTTTCAAGATTTCGTAGAATAGCTGCTGGTTTGTTTATGAAGAACACACTTTCTCACCTATGCATCATATCCTCTTGCACCTAGGGGTACTTGGCAGCTGGTTCTCCCCTTCTCTCCCAGGAATGGTGTAAAGCCAGACCAGTATGATAGAAACTGGGAATACTTGAGGTTCAAGACATTTCTTAAACCATCCTCGTCTACTTCTGTTGTGCCAGATGGCAAAGGCTGCATAATTCCATGTCAATCCTGCAAACAATGGGCCAAAGAGAAAGGTGATACATGAGTGCACATGTGACACCATAAGGCAGTGTTTAATAGATAATGTATTAAAAATATTTTACATATAATTTTAATTATTTCAAATATAATTTAAATTAAATGTTTCACATAGTATTTTATATTGCATATTTAGATGAGATATATAGATATAGTTCTCATATATAGATATCTCCTTTTCCATTTTAGCAGTTAGACAAAAGGGTGCAATCAGAAATAGACATGTAATGCCAATCAAATTCTGGCTTTGTGGCTGCTGCTGTTGTGAGGGGTTTGGTTTTCATAACAATGATATATACATTGATACCTCTAGACTGTTAGGGAGGAGTGGGATCTACCTGTCTAGAAGAGGCAAGAGAATCTTTGGCAGCAGGTTGTCTGAATTGCCAGGCTTTAAGCTGAAGGACTCAGAATGCAGGGTCCAGAGGGGCAATGCTCAGGCCAAGGCATCCAGCTTGGGGATAAGCCTAGCCATGCTGAGCAGCAGCAAACATTCCTTGGCTGCTGCCCAGGACAAGAACCACAAGGCCAACAGCCTCAAGGGTGTGTGTGGTTGTGGCAGATCCTCTTGCACCCCTCCTGGGAAACTTGCATGCACAATTACCTCTCTGAAATGCCTGCACACAAACACACGTAGCATGGGGGATACAGGAAGGATTGGAGGATTAGAGATCTGTGTGCAGTCACAGGGCCATGATTTCCTTGCAATTGCAGAGACATGGTGGGATAGTTCACATGACTTGGATGTTGTCATGGATAGCTATGTCCCTTTTAGGAAAGAGGCCAGCAAACTGAGGTGGTGGAACTGCTTTTTATGTTAGGGCGGAACTGGAATGTATCTCTGCCTCGGAGAGGATCACAAATTAGTTGAGAGCCTATGAGTAAAAATTAAGGGGCAGGCAAATATGGGTGACACCATTCTGGGAGCTTGCTACAGGTCAGGAAAAGGGTCACCTGTTCAGAAAAAAGAAGTTGATTAGGCTGCCTACGGGCAGCTGAAAGTAGCCCCATGAACAAAGGGCCTGGTTCTCTGGAGGAAATCAACCACTCTGGTATCTCTTGGAAAGACAAGGCTCAGGAGTCCAGGAGGCTCCTGCAGAGCACTGATGATGACCTTTTGTCATCTGTGGTGGAGGAGAGGTGTCCTGCTGGACCCTGTCCTAGCAAACAGTGAAGGACTGGCTAGGGTTTTGAGCGTTTGGGGGCAGTCTTGGCTGCAAGGCAATGAAGGAAGCAAGACCGTGAATAGGATTATAACAATGGACTTTAGGAGAGCTAACTTTGGCCTTTTAAAGGATCTGCTTAGAGGAATCCCAGGGGCTAGGGCTCTAGAAGAGAAGGGGATTGAAGAGAGCTGGTTAATTTTCAAGCATCAGTTCCTCCACACTCAAGATCTGTACCACTCTATTAGGTAGAATATGTTAAATGAAGTAGATTTTAAAACCAGTACCTATTTTCTTTCTTTAACCTCTTCCCTTTTATGTTGATGGAAGTTTATGTTTTTTTATCTATGGTTCTGCAGTCACTTTTCAGGCTATGGAATAATTTGGATAACATTTTATGATTCATGGTCTCAGAGGTTTAACTAGAAATCCAACCTTCACTGCTTTTATTCCATCTATTCAATTTATATGCAGTAAAATGTCACCATCTTTATCTAACAAGAGACTATATTAAAAATCTTCCTGCTGCTCTAGATCTTCAGGTTCCTGAGACTCACATTCCACCCCTACTCTGTTTATGGTGAGGAAAGTGCTGCTTCTGAAGCACACAGAAAAACAAAGAAGTTGACAAACAAAAACCTATTCAGAAGTCAAAATATTTCTGATTCACTCTTATTTTTGAGTAAAGGAAGTATTTTGTTCCTCTCCCTAAACCAGCTTTTCTGTGTGGCAGGTAAAGAAACAATGGTTAAAAGGGGTTTTTTTGTTTGATTTTTTCCCACTAGTCTTTGCCTTCTTATATGGAGTTGACTTGAGAAGTAAGAGAGGACCTGCTGTCTGGAATAGCTGAGTAAGCTAATTCACAGTGAGCTCTTTTCTCTCAATATTTTCCCAGTACTGCTCTGGGATATAGAGAGAATCTTCAGAAAACAATTTTTTTACCTCTGAATTTGTTTCCTTTTCTCTATAGTATTTAGGCAATTACTCAGATTTCCATGTCTCACCAAAAAATAATTGTCTGTGGAAAAGAAAATTAATTTCCTAATTGCCTTCCTAGCACTTGGCCTGAAAATTTTGCAATTTTTCCACTTTTCTAAGTAGTTTTTTGTCTAGTCTTTATCAATGTATATTTGAAAATGTCATCATTTGCTAGTTATACAGGCTTCATTTTGTTTGCCTCTTTCTTAACAAAGATCTTTCAAAGGTTAATTGAATGTCAATAATTTTTAACTATTTCTAAAGTCATCTTCTCCTAATTTTCTAAACTATATTTTTTTCCATTACTTTTTTTTCCTCAGAAAGGAAGATTAAATCCTTTTCATTTTCTTAATTATTTTGGAATACAATAAAAAACATAGATTAATTTTTACTGCCTCTATTTTCCTTACCCAAAATTCTTTTTTTTTTTTATTATGTATTTCTCACCTATTTTGCTTAATTCCTTTTTCCCAATTTTGGATTCTGGAAATAAAAATGTTTCATACTATTGACAGATCCTTTTAAAAATGATAAGTGTGAACATTTCTTCCTCCTTGTAATTCTAAATCCAAATACTAATCTAAATATAAAATTAAATATTAATTATTATATTTCTCAATTAAACTATACTTTAAATGAGCTGCTCTGAAAAATGTCAGGGCACCCTAATGAACAACAAGTTGCAGCATATAGAATCTTAGAACACTATGGAGTTGGAATGGACTTTAATCATCATCTAGTCCCAACCACCCCTGACAGGTGTGGGACACTTTCCACTCCACCAGGTTGCTCAAGGCCTTATCCAACCTGGCTTTGAACAATATTAGGGTTGTGGTATCCACAACCTCCCTGGGAAACCCAATCCAGTGCCTTGTCAACCTTAATAAAAAATTTCTTTCTAATATCTATCCTAAATTTCCACTTGTACCCATTGCTCTCTCTCCTCTTATTGTGATTCCTAACCAAGAGTCCCTCTCTGGCTCCCCTGTAAGCTCCCTCCAGATACTGGAATGTTGAGGCCTCCATGCAACCTTCTCTTCCGTAGGCTGAACAGCCTCACCTGCTCAGCCTTGTCTTCATAGGGGAGATGACCTCTTACCAACTTCATGGCCCTCCTCTGGACTTGCTTCAACAATTTCATGTCCTTATGCTGGGGATGCCTGAACTGAATGTAGTACTCCAGGCTGGGTCTCACAAGAGTAAAGTAGAGAGAGAAAATCATCTCCTTTGCCCTGCTAGAAATACCGCTTTTGATGCAGCCCAGGATTCGATTGGCTTGCTGGGCTGTGAGTGCTCATTGCTGGCTCATGTTGAATTTTTCATCCTCCATAAGTCCCTCCTTTCTTCATCCATAAGTCCTTCTCCACAGGGCTGCTCTTAATCACTTCTCTATCCAAGCTGTAGGTGTGTCTGGGATTGCCATGACTGCAGGACCCCAGCTGCAGGACCTTGTGCTTTGCTTTGTTGAGCCACATGAAGTTTGGCCCCACCTCTCAAGCCTGTCAAGGTCCTTCTGGATGGCTTCCCCTCCCTCCAGCACATCGATTGCATCACGTAGCTTTGTGCTGCCAGCGAGTTTGCTGAGGGCGCATTCAATAGTACACTTGAAGGTTGTAGTTGAACAATTCTAGCAGTCTGTAGTTGTGCAGGTTGTAGCTGAACCATTCACTCCTCTTTCCTTCCTGGAGGAAAACCAAAGGCTATGTTCATGTACTCATGTCACAGTTGCATAAAATTCTTACTGAAAAAAAAAGATTTAGAGGTGAGTAAATGCTGAATAAAGATTTAGAAATGTGAGCAGATATTTACTAATTTTTCCATTATGTGATTCCTCTGCTGTCTTATGCTCTATGTCTTAAGAATCCATTGGCTAAATATCTAATTGGAACTGAGAAGAGAATTACTCAACATTGGTAACCATTCATATATTCTCTCTTTTTGTTGTACTTCTATAAAGACCTACAGAAAGATTTAAGATTATTTCTCCTTTATTTAGTTCATCTGTTTTATTAAGAAAATAATTGCTAGCCTCATTCCCTCCAAGTATGTTTAAAGTCAAATAATTTCTGTGAGCTATAATTGTCAAAGAGTTTTTCCCTCTCTCTCCATAACTCTGAGAAACCTGTATTCAGTGGATGTGTTTTTCCTCATTTTGCTCTCAAATAAAACATATTTCACAGCAACATTCTCCATTGTGCAACTCTAATTCACTAATATTGTACCTATGCTAAATTCAAATTTCTGGAGTCCTATTTGACTTTTAGCTACAAATTTTAGTGTATGGTATCATAGTCCCTTTACAGGAACCACACTTACAGGCATCAGTTAGTTTTGTTCCTACTAATAGATAGCTAGGTATTGACCATGCTTATTTATCTATACTAATACCTGTAGATAAATTATATCACTTCTGTATCTTCAATTCTGGGGTGGTTTTTTTGTGCTCTTTTTGTGCTCTGATGATATTTAAATAAAATAATCCTCCTCTTAGTCATTACTTCCTATTTCATTTATAGTTCACCCTGTTCTTTTAAACTTACATGCCAGGACATACATTTAATTGTAAAATAGATTTACTACAAAGCAGTGGATGCACTATAGAAACTTAAGAATAGAGTGACTGCATGAAGAAGATTCATCTCAGAATGGCTGAAGATAAGAAAAGATATAAAGGCAGTTTATACTGCTTATTATGTCTGAAAGGGACCCGAGACCAAGAAGGTGAATCACATGCTAACAATAGGGAACTTACCTAGTCTTGCCCTCAAGGTGGCAAACCACCTTATCACTAGAGAAGGAAATGATCCTAAAGAAAAAAAAATAATAAGGAAAAAATATAAGTAGAATAATGAAGATATGATCTTGCTTTCAATATCAGATGTGGAGTCTCTAGGAGTTTCTAAGATGCTGCATTCTCTTAAATAACCATTAAAAGGTAGACTAACATTGAGCAGGTGGTGAAGGTTATCTGTGTTACATTGACAATGTTTGGAGGAAAGGATCACAAAAACTTCCCAGGTTACCATGAAATTCTAACAGCAATTTAGTTAAAATAAAATATAAAAATAAAAAAAAAAACCAAAACAACCCTAACCTTTCTGGAAAAACTCAGCACTTAATTACAGCTTTCTGCCTAAATTGCCTAAGTGACAGAGAAGGCAAATGTTTACCGTAAAGCGCTTAAAAGCTGGAGATTGTTTTAAAAGCTATATTGTTAAAAGACTAGAACAGGGGGGTTTCTATTATTGTTAGTCAAACAAACAAACAAAACCACAAACCAAACAAACAGGAAAAAAAAAACAACAAAAAACAAGAACGGAAAGTTATATATCAGCCTTAGGAAGTTAACACTCAAGGTAAATAGCACAAACCTTTTATTTCAATAATATTTACAGATATTATTCACAGAATCGGTTCTGCAAGGATAAATCAATACTGAAATACTGCACTTTTAGAAAACATCAATCAGGGTAAAGATAGGCAGAATTTTCTTTTTAAAATGAAATATATAGTTGAAAGATCTAAGCATCAAAAATGCAGAAATAATTTAAATAATTAAAAAGCAGCCTATCATAAGACATGCCATATTGGAAGGAAATTGACTGTCCATAAGAAGTGTATATATATATATATATATATATATATATATATATATATATAAATTCAGGATGCATGACATATATTTGACTGTGATGTGTCCATCATAGTGCTCACATGATCTTAGCAAGCTTTACAAGGGATGTTAAGATGAGAAAGGATCATCAGTCATCAATCCTGATTTCCTGCATGATAAAGGGCTTAGCATTTTCAAAGTGCATACATAATTTAGAAACATATAGACTGTGGGGTTCTTGTTAGATGCCCGACTCCTACTGATTCCACATTTGATAAATGACATTGAGTATCTTAAATCTCCAAGGTCCAGATCCTCAAAGGCACTTTGGAAGCTAATTCCCTCTACAATCAAAGAAAATCAAACACCTAAATGTCTTTTGAGGACCTGCCCCTAACCTATTTTTTAAAAATTTGCCCTTTATGTCTCCCTTGATAAAGATAGGTGTAGTTAGATGAGGGGCCATTTTCGTTTCCCTTTGTAAGGAGGTGATAATGCAGGCACTTGTCTTTAAGCATTCATCCAGGAAGTGGATGACTCAGAATCAGCCCTCTCCTCAGTCTGAGGATTTTCTCATTACATCTTCTGCCTCCCAAGAGGATGCCCTAAGCAGTACTCTCAGCTAAGCTATATTCTACGCTATTCAGGAGAGGATGCATTATAGGCTGTTTTTTACACAGCTGCCCTATCACAAACTATAGAGAATTCAAGATTCTGGGCCAGAAAGAGAAAAAACAAGCAGAAGTATGGCACACATTTGCAGAAAGAGAGCCAATATGGATCCTAGTCCTTGCTCCAGTTCATTCCTCCTCTATGCTAGTGATGTATTATGGCAAATATGGTTGTGAATGTGGGAGCAGCCTTCTCCCAGGTATAGGGTAGTACTTTAGCCATTGGACTATCCTATAAAAGAGAATTATCACCAGCACTAGCACTAGCATAGTTACAGGGAGTGTCTCCTGTTTTCACATCTGCACATCCTGCTCTTTCTCTCAAAGTTAAGAACACCTGTTTTCAAGAGGTGGTAACAGACCATATAGTCCAAACAGGACATCTGAGCAAGCCTCCTAATCCTTGAATACAGGCACAAATATATTCTTTTAAGACAATGTTTTTCACTGACATTTTGTACTGCCAGCTGTCACTAACTTCAGATGTATCCTCACTAAATTAGCCCAACTTTCTGATTCCCATTCTGAGGAAATATAGCAACAGAAACAAACACGGAACCCTGGGCTCCACTCTACAAGACAGTGTGTGGGCATGGCTGGTATTGCACCGTAACTACACCTTGTCTCTCCTGTAGAGCATTTCCCTCTGTGATCAAGAGAATCAAGGGAAAAAGCAAACAACTTACACAATGTTGCGATTAATAAAAATCGGGATGGGAAGCTCCTGTGCTGTTATCCTTCTGCCAGAATAGCACTAACATATTCTGTTTAGAAAAATCAACAGTAGGCTTTAGGCAAGACATATAAGAGGGCCACAATAGGCCTGACCCTACAGTTATCCTATGATTTATAGTCTTCTTACAGCAATGTACTGTATTTGACACTGGCTAAGGGGTTAATCAGTTCTGAGCTTTGGCGTGGTAATAGGGTCCTGCCCTCAGGGTCTATTCAATCAATCAGAGTTGTCCAATGCTGTAATGCCTCAGTTCTGTGTGTAGGCAGATGAGTGTGCTGTCATTCAGCATCCTGGAGGTATATGGGCTTTGAGAAGCTTAGTGGAAATTCCACCTACACCAGGGCTGTCAAGCTCACTCCATGGAGAGTGCTGACTATAAGAAGTGAGGTGACCATGTTGAAAAAGGGGTCACTAACTTCTCTAAGGGTAGCCTGAAGCCTTGGACCTGCTGAGAATAAGAAGCTACAGCCATTTCTAAAAACAAAAATGATTGGCCTGTTCCTCTTTAGAAGGAATTGTTCTTCAGGCCTTGTTGCAAAAGAAATTTTTCATCGTGAGCAATACAAAGGAAAATTGCTATTAAGTTGAATACATTTCTCCCAAAAATACCCAAAAATTCCTGAAGGCATAAGCTCAGGAGGAAAAGGAATCTGGAATACTTCTGTAGAGCACATGGGGGACTGAAGAAAATATGCATATGCTTAAAGGGACATTATGTCAGAATCTGGAAGAAACTAACTTGGGTGTTTCTGTTCTTTTATTGTACAATACAGCATCCAGCTTGCAAAAGATGTACCTACCAGTTTAGTGCTTACGTGTAGATTGTGTTGCTTAACTACATTACCCTTGTGTGCTGTTCCTGCAGAAACTGGTATGCTCTCCAGACCAGTGCTCTACCTGGATTTGCGGATGTCTTTTACCCAGAATTTAAGGGGAATTTGAAGCAATATCAAGCATTTGCAGTGCTGGTGGTCCTGCCATCATCTACCTCTTCCAGGTGACCTTTCAGAATAGCTAGTACTTATAAGATAAGTACCCACAAAAGACTCACACTCTTATAAAACTTACTGCACTTATAATGCAACACATTCAGACAGTGCTTACATTGTCCAAAACAGCTTGGCTACTGTGAAGAAGCAAGGTGTTTTAGACATAGTAGAGAGGGTCAGAGCTCCTGAAAAGCATGGAAGGAGGGCGGTTTGCTTAAAACTTTTGTTAATAATCATTCACTAGGATATCTGAAGAAAAATAATAGCTCTCTAAAGACAGTGTTCTTTATTTATCCTAATTATGGTTCTGTATGAGATTACCCAGAAGTAGGTATCAGAGGAAAACTAAAGAAGCTTTCTGCAGTAATAGTACATATGTGTGAGGTCGAGAGTTTTTCAAAAAGATTCTGAAATACTCTCTGAGCAGAGGAGGAGTGGAAATGTGATCCTTCTCTCTGGGTGGTAAATAAGAAGTGTAGGAAATTGCGTGTGTGCGTATGGGGAAAGGGAGAAATAAACGTTTCTGTTTAGACCTCAGCAGAGCTTTCAGCAGCCAGCATTTCAAAATACAAATGGGAACACAATGGACATAACTGCATATGCTCTTTATTTTCAGTGACAAAAGTTGACATCATTACTTGGGTCAAAGTAGTGATGATGACAGTAAAGCTAATCTCAATACACTCAGCAAGGGTTTTACCATTGGTTTCAATGGACATAGGTAGAAAACCCATTCTTACTAAAAATTGGTAGTTAACAAAATGTACACATATGTGAAATGTGCATTTTTCAGAGAGGGGTCAATATAACTTCAAAAACATAGACCTACAGATAATGCATTTACTTTTGTCCTGAATAAGCTTTAAACAATGTGATTATTACTTAATGTCTAAAATATCTCTGCATAGGAATGATTAGAGAGAATGCATTTCTAACCTTTTTTCTCTTTTTTTATTTGCTTGGGTATAGGACTTTTTTCCTTTTCTTTCTCAAACAAGAAATTTGTATCAATAACATTAATTTATATATATGGAAATAGAGCTGTGGGTGATCATGGAGACATGATCATTTTTTTTGTGTTTGGCCTCACAACTTGGCCTCACCTCTAAGAAAAATAAATTTTAATATGAAGAGGGTAAAAATTTACTTATGTTTTCCTGCTATAGATAATTTCTGATGAAACTCCCAAACTACATTTAAAATAGAGTTAGTATGTATTTGTTTGTAGCAGGGGTGGGGCATTTGTGGGTTTGTTAGGTTTTGTTGGCACTGATGGGCCATGGAAATGATTGAAAATATCATCATGAGGACAGTATAAGCCATTAATTACTTCTGATGTGGCATTCAGCAAACCCAAGGAAAGTCTTAATTTTCTTTAAACACCTATTTTTGTAAACTGTTACACAGCACAGTTCATTAGACAAAACAGGTCAAGACACAAGTTTTTCCTCTGCTATAGCAGTGTGGAAATGGTCTATTTTGTCCTCTCTAAGCATCTGTTTATTCTCACCCCTGTGCCTGCACACCCTCTTGGGTTTGTAGACTGATCATCTCCAAGTGCATCTATAACATTTAGGATAAAACACCTCCAAAAGATGTACGGCTATAGTTATAATGACTCCTTTTAAATTTTTTTCTTCAAAATATAAGAATGATCTAACAAACTAAGTACAGGGGGGAAAAAATCTTTCTTTCTTTCTTTCTTTTTTCTTTTCTTTTCTCTTCTTTTCTTTTCTTTTCTTTTCTTTTTTTCTTTTCTTTTCTTTTCTTTTCTTTTCTTTTTCTTTTCTTTTCTTTTCTTTTCTTTTCTTTTCTTTTCTTTTCTTTTCTTTTCTTTTCTTTTCTTTTCTTTTCTTTTCTTTTCTTTCCTTTTCTTTTCTCTTTTCTTTTCTTTTCTTTCTTTTCTTTTCTTTTCTTTTCTTTTCTTTTCTTTTCTTTTCTTTTCTTTTCTTTTCTTTTCTTTTCTTTTCTTTTCTTTTCTTTTCTTTCTTTTCTTTTCTTTTCTTTTCTTTTCTTTTCTTTTCTTTTCTTTTCTTTTCTTTTCTTTTCTTTTCTTTTCTTTTCTCTCTTTTCTTTTCTCTCTTTTCTTCTTTTTCTTTTCTTTTCTTTTCTTTTCTTTTCTTTTCTTTTCTTTTCTTTTCTTTTCTTTTCTTTTCTTTTCTTTTCTTTTCTTTTCTTTTCTTTTCTTTTCTTTTCTTTTCTTTTCTTATCTTTCCTCATCTGTGAATGTTTCAATGTATTTGGTTTTTTCAAATGCTGTTCACTCTATTTACCACTGGAGGACAGGTGAGCTCAGATGAACATCTGTAAAAAGCACAAACTTACTGGGGACAACAAAGTCACAGTATGTAAGGAAGAAATATTTGGCAACATTTCTCTTGTTTTAATGTTTTCAAGGCTGGTAGCATTAAATGTGACCCCTGAAATTCCAAGGTCATTTCAATAGTGGCTTTCTAATAGAAGAGGTAAGAGAAAAATAGCAATATACCAATGTAGTTGCTTATAGTTTAAGCTCAAGATAAATCACCCATTGTTGAGAATCAGGAATAACATTGCTTTTGTGAATTAAATGGCTCTTATTATTATTATTAGCACTGAAATATTTAAATAATTCTATATGAGAAGAAATGAGCTGGGGAAAAAAATCACTAAATGTAAAAAGCACAATTTCTGGACCATGCCATGCAGGTTTTTTTTTAATGTTCAGAAACAATCTGCAATATACATGACCAAAAAGATATGTAATAAAGGTAGCATTTTTAACAGGATGCCTTTGACATCTCTTTCTTTGACATCAGCATTGTGATCAGCCACCAATGCTGCCATTTCAGCAGACAGTACAAAATTACCAGTCAAGAGAGAACAAAGGGAGGCAGTTGATCTTTTTATAATGCTTTTAAATGTTACAATTCACAAATGAATGCTCATGCAGTGCATCATGTAATACTGCATAGTGCTGTGAAGCTTCATTAACAAATAAAATATTTTTCAGCTAACTGTTCTTGAAGGTAGCATCATTTATAAACTGGCCATGGTCTGACTATGATGACAAGTCCTAGAGAAAAACATCTTCTTGACCTAAAACAGTTTGCTTTTGTTTTGGTTTCCAGTCTAAATAAATATTTTAAATTTAAAGCTGCAATATGTAGGGTTTTTTTCTGTCACAAAACCTTTCTGTGCCAAACGTTCTAACAACTTCTTCTTTATCATGCATCTGGGTATGAGAATACTGTGCAAATTATGCTGGAGTTTAATAAAAACAAAATCTATCACCACAACAAACATGATTCTGTAACAAAGGCACCATTCAAGTACTCAATATTTTGTATCCAAATATACATTTTCCAAGATTTTGCTGCTTTAGGTGCGAAGAAAGTGAATCAAATAGAAAACAGAAAATACTCACGACCCAGGAGTTTCAAAAACAAACAATACTTGATATTTTTTTCATTGAAACTGATATAATATTGATGAAACTGAGTTTCAGGAGGTACTGAGAGCTGTCTGCTATACACATAGTATTTTAATTGCAGCATGTTTCAGTGACATATGCTATGATCCACACAAAAATCATTTCAACAATTAAAATACTGTAAATATGCAGCTGTCATGGCCTTATTGGTCAGAGTCTTCACTGATGTCCTGAGGCACCATAGTCATATAAAAATCTGCTCAGTGGAACTGGCCAGTAATTTTATTGAGTTTATTCTGGCCCACAGTTAAAGTGAGAGGCAAAATCCAAAAGGTCTGTGTAAACTTGACCTTGAAAACATTCTCAGATCAAAATCTAGAGATCAGTTTAGTCCTAAATGACACATATCAGTCAGACCTCTGAGAGTTTCTCAAAAGCCAGTAAGACCTTAAGCCCTTCTTGCCTTTGTTGCAACACCTTGTGCTTCAGAAAAACGGGGAGAATATAAACCCCATAAACCATAATGAATGTCAGAAAGGTGGGAAAAATCCTTTCTGTCCACTGCTAGTAGACCTGAAATATATGTTACAAAAATGGCACCAAATCTTCCTTTCATTCCTCTTTATAACAATGACAACTAATTTCACACTCATATGTTTCTGAAAGGGAATGTTAGAGAGCCTGGCACACTGCTCACTCTTTACAGGCTGGAGTCCAGATCCTGAGATGCTAGGTCTCTCCTTTGGGGCTGAGAGCTGCTGAACGGAGCTCCTAACCAATGGAGTGTACAGCACTAAGCAGCTGACAGGATACTGATACCTCATTTAATGTCAGCTGAAGGAACCTTCACCGTTTGCTGGTGACATTGGCTATATCTCACTGATTATAGTGGCAGCTTAAACACCCAGTGCACATACAGTCACTTGTGTGAAGATACTTAAATGTAGGATTTTTACTTTATTTTCTAGCTAGAGAGTGGGACTAAAGAAGTAGTGACATTTTTTTCCAAAGAAACTGCACTGTTGGTGACTGACATATTCCATAACGCATAAATGACTTAAAGTCACTGAGCTAGGAGTGCAAATTAAGACACTGCAAATAAAACTGACCAAGTGAATATGTGTGTCACATAACCAGTATCCATGCAAATAATTCCCAAAATTACAGCAGAGAAACTGTTCTCTTTCCTTACCAAAAGGTTATGCCAGTCTCTAGTTACAATAAAGTGTATTTCTTCTATCATTTGTCTCTCAGATATATAGTATATAAGATCTTACATTTTCGTAATTTCTAATAATGTCTTTTAAGTGTTTGGGAAATGGTGACTGAAGCATAGTTTGATAAGGATAAGAAAGTGATTGCATTGGCCATAAATAGAAGGACACAATCCTGCATCCTGACAAAGACCACCATAGCATGTCTGCTCCATGTCCAACTTTTCCTTAGGAACACGCTAAGTGTTGCTCTTTTTTTGAATTTGCAGTTTTCACAGACTGGGATAGACCAATGAGGCTGACAAACAAGATACCCAATGAGGACATGGTCCTGCTGCCAAAGTAAGAGGGCAAGGAATACATAGAAGTAAATGGTTTGCTGGAACTTTTTACTGCTTTAAGATTTACTTATGAACTTTGTTGGATTGAGTCTTCACTAAACTAACAATATCAAGTAGAAAAATAAAGCTGCTCACAGCTACTCGAGAAGCTGAACAAGCACAAGGGGAAAAGGCCAAAACTTAAACATCAGTGCTTAGGAAGCTAACCATTATTGCCTTTAACACTGCTGAAAAATTCATTCCAGATTTGTATCTGGATTCTTACTCATACAAGAAAAATTATTACATTAAGTTTTCTTAATATTGTGGTCTTTGTGTAAATGAAATTCGATGTTAAAATGTCACCTATTTGGAAAAAAATGACCTGGTGTATGTTAGACAAGCATATTGACAGAATGATATTTCCTGCCTGAAATCAAAAAGGAATCTCTTTTCCCATGGGAATTTATAAAGCAACTGGAAGAAAATAAATAACCAATTGTTAGCTAGGGGGTGTGTGGGTGAACTTTTCAATAAGGTTTTTCTTATTTTATGATTTTTAGGTGAACTATTTTCAATGATAAAAATCTCATTTAAGGAGTTGATTGGAATGAAGAGGTGAGTCATTAGTTTGTGTATGAGGTTATTTCTAGCTCTTTGACTGATTTCATTTTTTTATTATTATTTCTTTGCTCTTTCCAGAATTTCCAACACAATTGAATTTTTATTTGTTCAAGAGCTGGAATATAGCTAAGAAAGTTGAAAACTGGGGCTGCTTACCATGCAGTAATCTCTGTTTTCCTGCAGGGATTGGATAGTTTCCCTTTAATTCCAGACAATATTGTCTACCCCTGACTACTACCTAGGTTAGCTGTGTTTCATTTATGAAGGTAATTAAGTTTTCTACCAAATGCTTATACAAAATATATCAGGTGTACAAAGCTCTAGAGTCCTCTATTGCCTGTCATTCTGCTTCCTGTGCATCTCCATTGATTTTAATGAAGAGATTAATTCAGCCTGCCCATGCACAACTGTGTGCTGCTGCTGTCATCTAAGCTGGTACCACAGCAACAAAAGCCAATATGAACCAAAAAAGGACTTGGTAAGGCTGTAACTGCTGGAGCTTTGGGATGCTGTGGGGGCCCACTTACTAGTTCTATAAACAGTGCTGTAGTTACCTGGATGGCAGCACACTGCCTTCTGGAACTGTGCTGGCCAGGGAAGAATAAAACGGCTTCTGTAAACTGCATATTGTTTTATATGTGTAGAGTTATTGGCATAGGGCTTTTCAAGGTTGTTTGCTCAGGAGTTTGAATGAGTCT